>NW_023270494.1:6374099-6428960 GCF_011800145.1 Mirounga leonina
CACCCCCATGCTCTCTGACCAGGGGCACCCGCCAGCACCCCCATGCTGCCACACTAGGAGGTGCAGACACTCAGATGTCAGATCTGAAGCTGCAGCACAGTTCTGGGGTTCACAATGATGAGCAAGCTCAATTAAGGGTTCAAGGGACCCATGACATGACGTTCAGAGAGCAGAGACTGCATCTGCTCGCTAAGCGTATGCGGCTGTCAAGCCTCAGCTCCGGGACAAGGGTCTCGGAGTAGTGCTGTGGACATGAGCCCGCCATCCATCGGGGGGGGGGAAGAACTGGCCCCCAAGGGCCGCCTCTCGTGGCACGCGTTGGACCCAGGCACCACCCGGAGAAAGGGCAATACACACACCTGGTGGTTTTCCATCCTCTTCCAGTGGAGCTGAGCGTTGGCCGCCGCCATGGCCTCTACCACGAAGGTAGTCGTCACAAAGCTGCAGGGCAAGGCCACAGGGGAATCGCCAAGGGCAGGTAGGAGGTCAGAGGTGGCACAATGAAACAGGAAAAACCATTTAAGACCTGACCAGACCAGCAAGTCCAAAGCCATCTCTCTTCTGAGAGCTGCTCCCAAGGGAGCTTTCGAGATGCATCTGACCTGATAAAATGTGTGTGCACGTGACGCCTGGCGTGCTTGCCTTGACTGCCCTGTCCACATTTAGAATGTGATTTGATGCACGGGAGAGAGGGGTGTGCAACAGGCTGATGGGGGGGTAGAGTGTGAGCCTGGGGGGAGGGGGATGTGGGGTGATGCGGTGCCACACACCAAGAAGGGGCCTGCTGGGGGCAGGGCGGGGAGGAGGCCGATTCACGGGGGGCCTTCTGAAAGCTTCGGGGAAGGGTGTGGGCAGCTCTCACCTGTCCTTGATGGGACACAGATGAGTGGTTACACACTCACGGACAGGAGCACAGGCATGGATAACTGAAAAGGGACATTTGGCTCCGGAATGTGTTTCCATGTTTCCTTCCTTCCTTTTTTGGCAGTACCTTTACTTTCCTAACAATCTAGATAATGTAAAAATAAGCTTACATTTTTACGGCTTGAATGGAAAGGGACACTGGGAGGTCACAGCAGATGTTTGCTGGGGAGTCAGACTAGAGTGAAAAGCCATCTTCGCTCTTCCTCTCAGCAAAGCCGATGCCCAGAAACCCGAGGACTGTGTCCCTCCCTGCTGAACCCCAGCAGCACAGTCACCTCCCTCCTTCTCGAGGCTCCACCCCAGTCCTCCTCAAGCGCCCTTGCCTGCCACAGGCTGACCGCTCAGCCCAGCGGGGCAGGCGTTCAACCCACACCCGCTCCATCTTGCGGGGTGGAGGGCAGCCAGCTCTGAAACTCCCATTCCGGTGCCTCACACCTTCTAGAAAGGTTTCTCATCTTGCTTAAGTGACCATTTTAAGGACTTCAGATTCTCCTTTCCTTTTGCAAATAAAACTAGAATCAATCTTAGTTAAGGCATAAAGAGGCTTCTCATGGTTGCACGAAGCCAACTCATCGATCATGTTCAAATATAAATGGGTTGAGCAGGGAGGGGACATGGCAGCCCCTACTTGGGGGCCCCCAATAATCACTTCCCATTCAGATGGCTGCCCATGCTGAAGGTCCTTTAAAGCGGACAGCAGAGTCACAGAAGGACAAGGACTTCTAGGGCTCTTGGCTGCCAGTACCCCACGGGTGGCCACAAAACCCCCAAAAGAAATTGGGTAAAGGAACAGAGAAATGTGGGCATTCTCTTATCCCATTCAGCCTCTTCGAGGTCCTCACTGGCTTCAGCTATAACCCTGTCATCCTTCCAAGAGCACCCGCTCCTCCCTCCTTCCCGTCTGCCGAACCGCTACCCTCCGTGACCACCAACTACCTGCCGGAAACTGCCATCACCCCCACCTCCCCAGCCTCACCCCCCCATGCTTTGTAGGGTTTTTTTCCACATTACTCATCACCTTTCAACTTACTCTACAATTCTCTTATTATCTCCACTCCTTATGTCTCCCCACAGAGAGAGAACAAAGTCTTGAGGGCAGGGATCTTTGTTCTGTTCACCCAAGAACAGTGGCCACTGTTGCCTCTCCTAGGGAGGTACCCCGGGGGGTGTTTCCAGGTGTTCCGTTACCCCTTTTTGGCAGCTTGTGGATTCCTATCTGGAAATGCACAATCCTAAATCCCTTACGAGCCTGGGGTACTTGCTGAATGAGTCCCCACCTGCACGTAGAATCCCTGAGAGGAGCGTCAAGTAGGCTCTCCCCTCTGTGGAGTGCAGCTGGGGAAGCCCACACACGTGGCTCAAGGAGTAGGAGCCCCTGAAAGCCTGGGAAGGCACTGGCCCCATATTTGCCCCCAGGCACAAGGTGAGGTGAGGTTAACCCTTGATTATGTGTGTACCTGTGTGTTTATCACTTACTGCATGAACTACCTTAAACGAATTCTAAATCCCAAACTGACTTCCCTTATCACTGTCTGATTCTTTTTCTGGGGCTAGGCGGTATTTTCTCGGAGAACAAAAATTAATGGTACCATTAAGAAAGTATACAATAGGGGAAGTCAACCAGCCGGGGAAGCAATGTGAGCATCATTGTGAAACATTCCAAAGCCTAGCCAGATGTCTGGATTCTTAACTGATCAGGTTGTGTGACTGCTAGCACGAGACCTGGAGAGCTTTGTGTCTCCTTTCTTGTTGCCGGGCCACCCTGGTTAGGATTCACCGGGGACATCTGCCTGCCCCCTCAGGCATGCTTCCTCATGTTAATGAAGAGAAGTCAGGGCTCCCTGGGCAGGCTTCTCCCGGCCCCCCGTGTGCCAGCCTCTTACCTCATGAAGCCCAGGAACACCAGCAGGACCAGGCTGACCAGCCACCCCGCGGTGGCAAAGGCCTTGGGCATGGTGAGCGCACCTGTGCCCACGATGAGGTTAAACATGTACACCAGTCCCACCTGGAAGCAACAGAAGTGACGTTCAAGTCCCCAAATGAATTAACCTCTCCCCCGCAGCAGCTCCCAAAGATGACCCTGGGCGACTGCCAAACTGGAGGCAGGGAGGCCAGATGTGAGCTGGGGAAGCAGGTCAGAAGGCAGAATTCCGCTTAGCTTCAAAGGAGGTGTGCTCTGCCACTGGCTGGGGAAGCGAACGTCAACACTCCAAAGGCTCAAGTCCCACATCCCGTCGCTCTTCCCAAGACGTCTCTGCTGATCGGGTTCCTTCTCTTCTGCTGTCACCACCCCGCCACCTTGTCATTTCTTATCACTCAAAGCTGCGCCTTGGATGTTAGCTCCCTGCCCAACCAGGCTGTAGGCTTCCTGAGGACATACCACCACATCAGGGGACCCCGCACAAGGATGAACCTAGTGCTGACCTAAAGAAACCTCCACTCTTCCGAGACCTCTGAGCATGTGACCGAACCCTGCTCCCCACCCATTCTTGCCATTGTCCTTTGGGATGCTGACATATCATACTGCTTCCTTTTTCATCCTTCCCACACTAACTTCAGGGATTTTTATGAAAATTGAGATATAATTCACATGCTATAAAACTCACTCTTTTAAGATATTTGCAAATAACCTATCTGATAAAGGATTACTATCCAAAATTTATAAAGAACTTAATTCAACCGCTAAAAAATAATTAATCCAATAAAAAATAGGCAGAAGTCACGGACAGACATTTCTCCAAAGACATATAGATGACCACCAGACACAAGAAAAGATGCTCAGCATCACTCATCATCGGGGAAATGCAAATCAAAACCACAATAAGCTATCATCTCACACCTGTCAGAATGGCTAAAATCAACAACACAGGAAACAACAGGTGTTGGTGAGGATGTGGAGAAAGGGGAGCCCTTGTGCACGGTTGGTGGGAATCCAAACTACTGTAGCCACTGTGGAAAACCAGTATGGGGTGCCTCAGAAAGTTAAAAATAGAACTACCCTATGATCTGGTAATTACACTACTGGGTATTTACCCCCCAAAGACAAAAACCCTAATTCAAAGGGATACATGCACCCCTACGCTTATAGGAGCACGATCTACAATGGCCAAATTATGAAGTGGCCCAAGTGTCCACTGATAGATGAACGGATAAAGAAGAGGTGGTATACATGTACAACAAAATAGTATTCAGCCATCAAAAGAATGAAATCTTGCCACTTGCAATGACGTGGATGGAGCCAGAGAATATAATGCTAAGCAATGGAAGTCAGTCAGAGAAAGACAAACACCATATGATTTCACTCATGTGGAATTTAAGAAACGAGCAAAGGGAAAAAAGAGGGGGGGGGAGAGAGAGATAAAGCAAGAAATAGACTCTTAACTATAGAGAACACACTGATGGTCACCAGAGGGGTGGTGGGTGGGGGACCAGATGAAACAGGTGAAGGGGATGAAGAACACACTTGTCATGATGAGCACCGAGTGATGTACAGACTTGCTGAATCACTACGTTGTACACCTGAAACTAAGATAACACTGAATGCTAACTACACGGAATTAAAATTAAAAACTTAATAAAAAAGTTCTTTTAAAGGACACAGTTCAGTGGTTTTTAGCACAGTCACAGGTTGTACCACCATGTAATTCCACTTCATCACCCCAAAAAGCAAGCAGCTACCCACTAGCAGCACCCGCCCTGCCCCTGACAACCAGCCTCCGAGTAGAATTGCTAGGTCACTGACCTCAGGTTTTAAACTCATTCTCGCCAACTTGACTCTAGCTGTTAACTGTCATTTTCCTTTTTTCGACTCTAGCTGTTAACTGTCATTTTCCTTTTTCAAGATCTCAACCAGGAAATTCCCTTCTCTGAGCTGAAGCCTCTGCAGCCCTGGCCATTCCCTTGGACACCTGTAGTCGCCCCACCCGCCCGACCCAGGCTACCCCCTCCACTCTGGCGTCACTTGTGTTCTTCGGCATCATTTACGACGGGCTAGTTCCATGAAGCATGGTCTAACCCCGCCTCACACACCCTCCCCTGTGCTGCCCCTCCTGACCCCAGCCTTGGATGGACCTAGCACCTGCTTCCTCTGCTCCCTATACGAAGCTGCTAAGAGTTCCTGGAAATTTTCTTTCTTTCTTTCTTTTTTTTTAATTAGAATGACTGGTCCCACAACAAACAAATGGTTCCTTCACCTGTGCTCCTCGGCATCAGACTGTCTTTATTCCACCACGGACTTCTCGGCATTTCCCACAAGAAACCATCAAACCTCACTCTTCGTGCCCCAGCCCCTGACCCCACCCCTCTCAGCTGAAGGCTGCGTCCCATGTTATGGAGGTGAATGAGGCCATCTGACATGCCCTCCCCAAGCCCCACTCTCTCCTCGTTCAAAAATCAGTGTCTGCATCCTCCTGACGCCCTCCCTGCCTGTGGGGCATGTGTCCTTCTTCCTGGGGGATGCTGAGCCCTGCACCCAAACTTCTGGGCTCAGTCCTTCTTTCTGGAATCTTCTTCCTACCAGGTCCTCCCCTCTGCCTACAAGCATCCTTGACACCTTTGAAACACAATTCTCTCACTTCTCTTAACCACTCATTGAAGTAGCTACCTAGTTCCTCTGCCTTCATTTCCAAGTTTCTGTACTTTGTGGTTTCCATCCCCAGAGCTCTTTTGAAACTACATTCTTCAAAATCACCAGTGACCTCCTATTTGCCTAATCCAAGGGCTTTCTTAGTCCTTATTCCTTCTTACACTCTGACGTAAGCGGTCTCTTTTCCTCTCTACTCATCTTTCCCTCAGCCACTTCACTCAGTCCTGCGGCTTTAACTACCACGGCTGGACAGAGGGTGACTGTGCCTCTCTCCGCATCAGCCTTCCTGCAGACCTCAAATCCACTGTCTGCTGGTCACCCCCCCCCCCCCCCACTTCTGCGTATCCCCGCGCTAGCCATTCTCCTTCTGAAGAGTCTTCTGTGGCTACCTCTGGTTTGATTCCCATTTACATTTAATTGCTAAATTCCCATTGAATTGCTTCCAGCCTGGACTGGGACAGCCTCTTCCTAACTGGGCTCCCCGTGCTCTAGGACATCGGCTGACTTACAGCTGGCTTTTCTGTTAAAAATCTGTTTCTGTTAAAAACAACAACACAAATACTTCATCTCTGGGAACACCTACCCATCTCTCATTTTTACTTCCCCAGTCTTAGAAATATGCACTCTTCTATATTTTAAAAAATTTTCTAAAATAATCTTGTACTGAATTTTTTTTTTTAAATCAGAAACATACAAATTGGGGCCTGTTTTCCTAACCTTAGTCAGAATTTTTTTTTTTTTTTTTTAATAGAGATGGAGGAAGAAGGGGCCGGACAGTGGTTAGGGAGGGACAGGCTTCCAGGCAGGTGCTGAGAGCACGCCTGAGTGCTGGACAGAAAGGCATCCCGTGGACAGGAAAGAGCTCTGCCCACAGTCTATTTACACTTGGCAGAGGGCACCTGCCCCCCTGTGCCTCCTGCCCAGCCCTTCAAATCCCACCCAACACTGGACATATTCAAATGCTGCTTTCAGCACAAAACCCTTCCAGTCCTGCTCCCCTCTTTTGAACCCTGGAACAAGAACACTTATGTCCTAGTTTGGGTTTTCAATGTTATCTTTTCCCCATTGCTCCATGTGAGGCTCATTGTGGCCTGTGTGTCACTTCTCAGGGTGCATGGAACATAGCCTCCAGCTAGGAATCCTCAGCTGAGCTGACTGGATCTGGCTAGGTCTTCTCTGACGTAAGTCCCAGTCTTTGTCCCGTTTTAAACATCACAGTCCCCGTTTGATCCCACAGACAGATCCCAGAAGGATTAAAACAAGTTTGAACCGTGTTCCTACAGCTCCCTGCAGCTTTGTTCTCTGCATATTGCTTTTCTGAGCAGTAACATTTAGGAAGGGTGGACCCTTTCTCTTTATGGAAAATGGCCCCAGTGAAGGTTCTCGTGATGGAAGTAAAGAGAAAGTGATGGTTCTTAGCCAAAAGTTTTATAAGGAAATGAAATAGTACAAGAGGCATTTGCGAATTCAGTGATGCCTGAAGGTCTTGAGATGTAAAGGTCAAGGGCCTACCGTAGAGCAGGGGCTTTCAGCCTGAGCACTTTTGACATTTGGGGCCAGATTCTTCTTTGCGGTGGGGCTGTCCTGTGGACTGCAGGATGTATAGCAGCATCCCCAGCCTCTACCGACTAGATTCCAGTTTCCCAACCTTGTACCTGTGTGTGATGATCACAATGTCTCCGGACATTGTCAAATGTCCTGGGGGTGGTGTGCGTGGGGCGGTGGGGGAGCAGCCAAGATTGCCACCAGCTGAGAACCACTGCTGATAAACAGAATGAAATAAACACACTCCCAACGGACACTTCAAATAAGTCTCAGTGCAAAAGATCCTTTAAGAACTTTACGAAGAAGCTAATTAGGGACGGACCATCAGGAGCAGAAACGGTAAATCAGATTTGTCCTATGCCGTTGCTATTTTTTAGTTTCAAAGTAAGAACTCCGGGCCTAGTGGGGCTCTGGGAACCCTATAGGATAACGTGAGACTTCTTCACCTCCCTGGTGAGAGTTAAAGCCTCTCGACCTTCAATAAAGGTGCTGGTGTGGGGTCCCTGGGTGGCTCAGTCGGTTAAGCGTCTGCCTCTGGCTCAGGTCATTGTGGTCCCAGGGTCCTGGGATCGAGCCCCGCATCGGGCTCCCTGCTCTGCGGGAAGCCTGCTTCTCCCTCTCCCTGCCACTCCCCCTGCTTGTGCTCTCTCTCTTTTTGAAAAATAAGTAAATAAAATCTTAAAAAAAAAAAAAAATAAAGGTGCTGGTGAGGACCAATTACAAAGACCATGGAGCAGGAGACAGATCTGAGCTGAGCCACAGGCCAGGTCAAAGGCAGTTGTGCGGCAGGAGGAGGAGGAAGGAGACAGTCTCTTCTGCCAGTAGTGTGGGGCCCAGCTCCTGGAAGGTGTGGCCGAAAGCAGAAGCATCAAGCCTCGCTACAGGCTAAACTGCCTCCTCCCATTCTCCACCATTCCCTGGGATGGTGGATCCGCGCCCCCGGGCTCTAGGGAGTTCAGCGCACAGTGTTCCTGCTGCCTTACCTCCCACCCAGTGGTGTCACCCACAGACGGGCGTTTAGGCAAGCATCATGGGCAGTTTTCGTCCACTTCCCCAGTGACAGCTGTCAAAGGAAACAGAAGGCAGCAGAGATGTGGAAGCAATGACTAGGATTTAAGGCTGTGAAACGAGTGACCTTTCCTTCGAAAGCAACGGCAATGATCTTTGGCAAGACTGGGCTGGCGGGGCCCTCAGCAGCTGGGCCTTGTCTGGGTGGTGGTCCACTCATCCTCTATTTGGGTCACATAATCCCTGCAGCCCTGAGCCGCTCCTGGTCCCTGTACACAGGGAACCCAGACATGACTGCTCTGAGATCACTTCTGGGGGGGACGTGCGGGCCTGAGCCATGTTTTGAACCCAGCACTACCCCTGAGAGGGCCTGTCACCGGAGTCCCCTGTGAGGCCGGTCTGCCCATTACACATAATTTACGCAGAATAATGCAAGCTAAGGCAAGCATCCCAGGCACCCGTGAAGAGGAAAAGAACGGACAACAGGGCAACGCCGAAGTAGGGAGAGGCTTTGTGTTGAGAATAACCCAGGTCATGGGCTGATGCACCTTCATGAACCAAGTAAGTGCTCAGTATCTCCGTTTCGCAAGACCTGAAGAGCAGGTCCTGCCTGCATTGTGCTGAGCAGGGGATTCAAAGCAGTGTCTAGTGAAGTGAGTTCCACTGTTTTCCTGGGCTCAGCGGTTGGTGAACCTATGCCCTTCTCCCGGTCTCACAAGGGATCAAGAACCACTCTCCCTAGGGAAAACTCAGGAAGAAGGTACGGTGTCTCCTCAAACCCTGACTTCTAACCCCCGGCTCATGCCACCTCACCCTCAACACCACCCACCCATCTCTTCTCTACATCTCTCTCCACCGGTAGGATAAGAGAATGCAAGCCGTTGTTTATGGCAAATGCCCAGAGTATGCCCTTAAACACAGACCTCAAACAAAACCAACACACAGGAAAGTTGGGGGTGGGGAGCAGAACCCACTGAGGCCTTTAGGCCTCACTGCCCAATTTCCTGTGGGTACATACTGACATGCGAAATGATTATGTGAATAACTGGAGACACAAGAAAAGTGAGCATATCAAAGTTTTTTCCTTTCTAAAACTCAGTTACAGAAATAACTCATTTTCTCATCTTTAAACGTAGAGATGCTCTGAGCAACAGCAGGGGGCATGGCAACTTTTATGGTTAGTGGGGCCATTTCACTGCTGATACCAAGAGGAGGCTGTGAGCTGTTACACAATTCCGCAGATGAGAGGAACACAATTAGATTCAGTCCAAAGTTCAAGAAAGAATTTTTCCCCTGATAAATTATGGAGAGAAAGGAGGCTCCTTTGGTGCTACACACAAAAGACACAGACCCAGTAGGAAGACCGTGGTGTCAGAAAGGCTTTTTGCCCGATATTTTCTGAGATGCCTTCTTAGGTATCACGCCACAGCTCTAGAGTCTGTGAAGTTAGCAGAGACAAAGCAGGGACCCCCAGGCTAGGAACTAAGTACAAAGTGGGGAAGCTGCTTAAGGTTACGTAAATTCTAGAAAGAGGACTTTTGTCACTTCAGGCAGTGCTGCTTTTCCCTGGGATACTTAGTAGCACCATGAGTCAACCATTTGATTATTCTAATCCTCCAGCTAGGCATCCAGGCAAGAGGACTCCGTGATGTAACCAGGACCAATCTTTCATTACACCAAGAAGATAAACGGAGCGCACCTGTGGGAAGTGGGGTGTTGGGGGGAGGGTAACAGACCCAACACAGTAAGAAATCAATCCTTCTAACTGTTCTAATTACAGACTCCAGCAAATTGCACTTGGAAGTCTCTGCAAGCCTTCTCTGCCTCTTACGCCACCCAAGGCTATGAAAGTTGCACAACTTACAATTCAGCTGGCAACCAAAGTGCTTTCAAACTGCTGAGATGAGCAAACCCAGTCAACAGCTGTCAGTCACCATCCCCAGAGCAGTAGCACCATTTGCAAGTGCTTGTGGTCACGGCATCAAGATCACAAGGAATCAGCAAGTCAGCTTTCTTTCCTTGACCACTCTCTGACCAGCATCCAACTCGTGAACAAACTCTCATAACATGCTCTGAGCCAGGACAGCCGCAAGGCCGCGGCTGCCCATCGGCGTCCCCCACCGTGGCTTCCACCAGGGTCTCAAAGCCGCTGTCCTCACTAGTACAGTCCCCGAAGCGCGGTGCTTCTCTAGGAGCCCGCGGCAACGATGTGGGTAAAACAGGTCCTGAAAGTAAAACTCACGTAGGGAGAATAGAGCTCCCCGGTCTCTGTGATTTCACCCGCCATTTCCAAAAGTGAGGAAGGGTCGCTGGGCAGCCGAGATTCCTTAGGTTCCTTCCCTGCCGGGGCGGCGGCTGCTACGGCTCCCTAGGGCGAAAGAGTAGACTTGAGCCTTCTGATAGACGTCGCTGGCGCTGGGGGACAGTTCTGGAGAGCACCCTGGCCCCGTACTTTTATTGCAGACATGGCCTCGATACCTGTCATGAGACAGCTCTGGAAGACTGACACCTGGATGGTTTCCTCCAACTTTTCCCTTGCTGTGCGGGGCATGAAGGTATTCAATGCCGCTCAGACTCCAAGTGATAGAAGGAGACCCGCAAGCCACTAGGTCTCGCTCACCACGAGGCGCCCCCTTTGTACACTCTGCGGTGGCCATCCACATTCCATGCCAGGAACGGCGAGCTCACTACCACACAGGGCAGCCCATATAACAGTCTCCTCCGCCTAGGGCAACAAACTTGTTTGCTTAGGGCTAGGGCTTGCCCGGGTCGCTCCCCAACCCAACTCCTTGCTCCCAAACCTCTCCTTTCTAACGGGGACTCCATTTCCCACCCCCACCCCCAACCTGTTTTCTGCCCTGCCTTTGGGCTCCTCAGCCTCAAGCCTCCCCCTCTTCTCAAGGGCCCCGCTCGGAGCCTTTCCCCGACTTCCTCCTCCCTCCTGGAGCAGCCCCGAACCTGGCGCCGCCCAAGCCCATCCCACCCTCCCGTCCAGCCAGACACCTGCACCCCGGCTCGCTCCGGCCCGCCGCGGCCGCCGCCTCCTGCCCCTTCGCCGCCACCGCCGCCGCCGGCGCCAGCTGTCCCGCACCAGCGCCCACGGCGCGCATGCGCCCGCGCCCGGAGTCCACCTTGCCCGTGCGCGCCCTGGGCGGGGCGCAGCGCGCTGATTGGGCGCCTCGCGGAGGCGGGGCCGGGATTGGGCCGGGGCGGCTGCCGTCTGCGTGGCGGAAACGGGGGAGGGGCGCTCCCGGGCGCGTGCGGGAAGGGGGCAGCGGGCCGGAGGGGAAGCGGGGAGGGTCGGAAGAGGTGGGTCGTCCTCTCTGCTGGGGACGCTTTCTTCGGCGGGCAGTGGGTGTGAGCTGAGCCGCTCCGGGACCCCGGCGGTTGGGGTGATCGAGGAGAGTGGCCTACGGGTCCACGCAAAGGGGAGGGGACTGAGAACTTAAGCTCGCCTCACCCCGGAGCGGCCTGGCTAGACCTGGCTTGGTGGGTCGGGAGGAGAGAGGGCCCGAGTCCGGTGGCTGGGGTGGTTGCTGGGGAGAAAGGCTGGAAATAGCTTGAAAGCGGGGCTGAAGATTGATCCTGGGGCGGAGTCTCGGGACGGGGGCACGTGATGGGAGCTTTGGGGTTAAGTCTTGGTGCTTGGGCTTGAGGCCTCGTAGTTAAGCGAGGTGGGATGGAAGGGACACGCAGAAATGGCGAGCTCAGGCCTAGTCCCTTGAGATGCGACGCAAGGATTTTGTAATTATCTTTAACCGGCCCTCTTCGCCTTCTCGCAAGGGGTCTAGAGTCCGTGTTCTCTGAAATGTTTGGAAAGAAAGAAGGACCAAGGCTCTTCTGACAACTTAGCTCTGGGAGGCATTTAGGTAACTGAAGGCCCAGGGCTCCCAACCTAAGTGGGAGGAAACATAGGGTCCTGGTGTTTGCCCTCCCCTCCTGCAGGCTGCTACCATGAGGTCAAATGAGAACACCTTGCTGCTGGGGAAGAAGGTGGTGCTGGTACCCTACACTGCAGAGCACGTGCCTAGGTAACAGTCCTGCTAATATGGGGTGCAAACCAGCTTTCCAAGATGCAGCTAGGAGGGTCGGCCTTCCTTAGCCCAAATCTCAGAGGCTGTTTCCTCTAAGAAGGAGAAACATTGCTGTGAGAAGTCATTACAGAAAGAAGTGAGCACTGAAGCAGAGGATGAAGACTTCCCTGGAGGAAGTCACCCCTCCCTCAGCTTTTCCCTTTCATCCTCTCAGCTTCCTTTTTTGGACTTTCAGCAAGCAATTATTTTATGTAAACTAAATGGGTGTAAGAAAAGAAACTGCGTAATTGTAAATTAGTGACATTCCTCTGTTGCCAGTGAATATGCTTAGTTTTTTTTTATTTTTAAGATTTGTTTATTTTAGAGAGAGTGGGAGTGAGGGGGGGAGGGGCAGAGGGAGAGAGAGAATCCTGGAGTAGGCTCCCCGCTGAGCATGGAGCCCAGACATGGGGCTCCATCCCAGGACCCTGAGATTATGACCTGAGCTGAAACCCATAGCCAGCTGCTCAACCAACTGAGCCACCCAGATGCTCCAAATATGCTCAGTTCTTGAAGACATGATGGTAGCTTGTCATCAAACTGAGCTGATGGGTTGTTTTGATGTCTACTGTTTTGAAAGGCCAGAACTGAGTCTCAGGGTGGGTCTCTTGCTGGGGCAGTTGGCAAATGTCTTGTAGGCTGGGATGGTGGTGATGTAGGGGTGTATTCTCTACTTGTAGTTTTTCTTTTCTTTTTTAAAGATTTGATTTATTTGAGAGAGCAAGCGCATGCACACGGTGGGGGGGGCGGATAGAGGGTAGGGGAGGAGTAGGCTCTCTGCTGAGCAGGGAGCACCCTCAGGGCTCTACTGGGCTCGATCCCAGGACCCCAGGATCATGACCTGAGTTGAAGGCAGACCCTTAACTGAGCCACCCAGGCGCCCCTGTAGTTTTTCTTTTTGGGGGTTCCTGTCTGGCCTTTGTGGAGATACGTCCAGCCATCCTTACTGATGTCAGCTTGCCATATACTTCTGCTCAGGAATTTGAGGAATGTTTGACTTCAGACTACTCCGCTCTGACCCCTGGGACAGGATGGGAAGCTGGGTAGACAGAACTGATCCCTCCTGCTGGTCTCTTAGAAGACCAGCCTGCTTCTAGGTCTTGTGCTTGTGGCCCTCCGCCTAAGGAGCTATTATAACCCTTTCCTTGGATTTTTGTTTTGTTTTGTTTTGTTAAAGAGAGGAGAGAGTGTGAGCAGTGGGAGGGGCAGAGGGAGAGAGAGAGAATCCCAAGCAGGCTCCATGCCCAGCTCGGGGCTGGTGCGGGGCTCCATCTCACAACCTGGACATCGTGACCTAAGCCGAAATCGAGAGTTGGACGCTTAACTGACTGACCCCCCCCCCCGGGCGCCCCTCCTTGGATCTTTTATGAGCCCTGTGTTAGCCCTGTGGGGTTCTCTTTCCTACCACCCACTTCTCAGACCTGTACTTCTGAATCAGGCCCTCCCCCGTCCCTGCAGGTACCACGAGTGGATGAAATCCGAGGAGCTGCAGCGTTTGACCGCCTCCGAGCCACTGACGCTGGAGCAGGAGTATTCGATGCAGCGGAGCTGGCGGGAGGACGCGGCCAGTGAGGAGCGCCGGCCCCGGGCTGGGCTGGCAGCGGGAGGGCTGGCTCCAGAGGCCGTTTCCAGGTTCCCTCCGTTTCTCATTCCAGCTGTAGCCCTCCTGGGTCCCAGTAACGTTATGAAAACCCCTTCATGGAAAGTCTGGAAGGTGCCTGAAACCGTCATACCCTGATGCCCACGGAAGCCAGTCCCTGTGACTGAGGCTTTTGTCTTTTTCCCCACTCAGTGCATCAGGCTTGGAAGGATTTAGGGGAAGGAAAGCATGTGGGGCTCTGGTTGTAAGTCGAGGCCCTGCCCCTCACATCTCTTGCTCAAACGCAGCTGTGGTTCCTGCTCTCTGAGAATATAGCTGCTGTTTGGACTCCCCGTCTTTTCCTGCGTGAGGCAAATTTAGGGCTTTGGCATCAGCTAAAGGAAGCTCTGGGCCCGTTTTCCTCCTGGCACACAGTGCTCTACAGTTCTCTGGTTTGGGTAGGAAGACTGTCATCCCTTCCCTTCCTCGGGGAGGGTAGGTGATAACCCTGTCGCCTCTTTCCTTAGAGTGTACGTTCATTGTGCTGGATGCAGAGAAATGGCAGGCCCAGCTGAGCACCACTGAAGAGAGCTGCATGGCGGGAGATGTAAACCTCTTTCTCACAGATCTAGGGGACCCTTCCTTGGGGGAGATTGAGATCATGATCGCAGGTTGGTTCCACCTGGCCCTGCCTTCCCTCCCTTCTGGCCCTTGGAACCGCTGAACCTTGAGCCAGCTGAGGCTGCGTAAGGCACTCAGCTCGGTGGGAGGTTCCGCACTGGGGAGCCCGGCACCGAGCTGGGGCACGCTGCCGCCTGGCACTCCGGTGGCCTGCTGGTTCACCCGTGGTCGTTTGCTTTATTCCTGTCTTCTGCTTAGGGGTGAATTTAACCTTCGGTTTTGGGGGGTCTTCAAACTTCATTCTGCCTCATCCCCGCTGGGGGCCTGAGTGCTGGGGACCCTCCCAAAATACATGACCTTCCCTGGAGCATCTTCCCGTGCTGCGGGGGGAGCCCCTCTAGTTTGTGTCCTCCTTGGTCCCCAGCTTTCCCCTAAGACTGTCCTGATGAGGCAGGACACTGAGGTTAAAGGGTCGGCTCTGGGGTCGGGTTGCTGCGTGCCTCTAAGCTGGGAGCCCTTGTGCGAGTCGTTTCAACTCTATTTCCCTATCTGCACAACGGCAATAATAGTACCAGCCGTGCCGAGTTGAGGATGAAATGAGGTTTTGGCTGCCTCACAGCCGTGCCTACGGTGGAGCCTGGCACACGGCGCCAGTGATTGCCATTGTTTCTCCTAGAGCCCAGCTGCAGGGGCAAAGGCTTAGGCACCGAGGCTGTTCTCATGATGATGTCATATGGTAAGGAAGCCTGAGAGACAGTGGAGAAGTGGCCAGGCCCCAGGTGAGGGCGGGGGCATGTTGGGAGCAGGCCTTCTTCAGGGTGGGGGGTGGGGGCCAGGTGACAGGTGCCTCCACTGCAAAGTGGGAGAGGAAGTGCAGGGGCTATGAGGGGTTGCTTCATCCTGTGGCTCGTCCCTCTCTCCGATCTTCTCTGGGAGGAGTGACCAAACTAGGTCTGACCAAGTTTGAGGCTAAAATTGGGCAAGGAAATGAACCGAGTATCCGGATGTTCCGGAAGCTTCACTTTGAGCAGGTAAGGATGTCGCTGGTGGGAGGGCGAGGCCCGGGGCGGGCGGTGGGGCCCAGTGGTGCTAGAGCTTGTGGCTGTAACTTAGCTGCCCCTGGTGTCCCTGGCTCACATAGGTGGCCGTGAGCAGCGTCTTCCAAGAGGTGACGTTCAGGCTGACAGTGAACGAGCACGAGCGGCAGTGGCTTCTGGAGCAGACCAGCCATGTGGAAGAGAAGTGCTATAGAGATGGGTCGTCGGAGTCCCACTGACAGCTGGCCTTGTTGGCAGCCACCCTGTGTGAATGGGGGTTTGGGACCATGCAGTCCAAAAGCCCAGAGCCCTGTAACAGAAGGTGAACTGTCAGGGCCTTTGGGGCATAGTGCCCCTGGCCCCTCTGTAGCCTGGGAATCTCCCTGTGGGGCCCTTCCGACTCTGGGCCGGACTTGCCTTGGCCTCCCTCAGGCTGGCCATGTGATGAGTGACTTCAGGGCTAGCCCATCCTCCTGGCCAGCCCTGGACTCCCGGAACCTGGAATGGACAGCGTAAACCCCCAGGAGGCAGGGTGGAGGTGGGAGCAGAGGCGAATGGGGGCCTGGTGAATGGAAGGCCAGAGGTGCCACCCTGGGGTGGAGGCCCTGGCTAGGAGTAAAGCCTACTGCACAGCACCTTTCCTGGCTTTTCCTTGGGCCTATGTGCAGGTGAGTCACCAGAAGGCCCAGCTTGCAGCATCCAGTCCAGCGTGGTAGGATCGGGGCAGGAGGAGCTCAGTCTGCTTTTGTCCTGTAGAAGCAGGCTGTGTGACAAGAAGTTTGGAAGTGAACGAGCTAGGCCCTGAACAACAGGTGGCTTGGAAACTAAGTGGGCGAGTATCCTTGTCCTTGCTTCTTCCTCCTCTTTGGATCCAAGAGTGTTTTGGATGCAGCTCCTTGTGGAGCACCCCTCTACTGGGGAGGCCTGGAGCCGCTGCTTAGTTGTAAGGGCTGCAGGAAGAAGCGGAAGCCACTCAGCAGTACCTTCCTGAAGGGGACCTGTGACCTCCCAACTCTCTCTGCCTCGCTTCTCAGCCTCTGGGGGCCGCTGTGCCTGACAGCCACAAGGGGGCGCCGGAAGCACAGGTTTGGGAAGGCGGGGCTGCCGGGCAACAGGACACAGGACACCTCATGATTCCCAAGTGTCCCATCGTAATCTTCGTGGCCATTGAGAGGCCAGATATATTTCAAAATGTGGTCATGGAAGAGACCCTCGAGGATACTTGGTATTCTCAAAGGGGGAAACCTTCAGGTGAGTTGCGGTGCTTTGCTCAAGGTAGCGGAGCTGGAACTATTGCTGGGGTCCTCAGTTCCCCTCCACCCCATCTGGTGTATTCCAACACTTCTACGCAGGAGAAAAACTAGATCTGACTTTGCTTGCTGAGTACAAAGGGATTTGTTGTGTGTCTGGCCCCTCAGGAGTTCTGTCAGCTTTGTCAGAGGCCCCCCCGGCTTCCCCACCCAACAGGTGAGGTTGGGGGGGGGGGGTCCCTTTGCTGCCCCGTGGAGCAGTCTTTAGGCTTGGCTTACCTGTGAGGGGCTTCCACTAGGGGTCACAAGCTAGAGGCAAGGTTGGGAGGGGGTGGGGCAGGCCCGAGGCCAGGGTTGAATGGTTTCTCTTAAGGATGGTGGGAATCTAAGCTCTAACAGGAGGCCAAGATGACCAGATAGTGACCCAGCCTTCTCTGAACCCTAGGGGCTCCCTGGTTCCTCTTTGATAAGTGGTGTCCTTGAGCATCAGTTTCCCTTCCCTCCACTGGGCCTGGCAGCCTCAGCCCTTGCTGGCCACCCTGGCTGACTTCCAGGATGTGGCCTCAGGTGCCAGGGGTGGAAGAGACCTGGATCTCTTGAGGAGGAGCAGGTTATTTTGCCCTTGGAAAGTCCCCTCCACCCCACCTGCCACAGAGCATGTCCTGGACCATGTCCATGACCCTCCAGTCATGTCCACAGCCAGATAAGATGGGGAATCCGGTGCGAGCTCTGGCCACTCCTGGGGATCCCGCACCTCACTGGCTGTGAGTGGGAGAGATTAAAGCCACGTCTTTGCATTCCAAATGCAGCTCCATCGGGATTCACAATTTCAGTGCTCTGAATTAGAAACTGCATGAAGTTCTCTGAGCATGTGGATCTTCCTTCCACTTCCTACAATAAAGATTTCTCGGGGGCAGCCTTGCATGCATCCAGGAGCTGGGCAGGTCCTATTCTCATGGGACTTGTGCAAAGCCCAGGCAGCTACGGGGCCCAAGGCCCTGTGAACACAGCTACCCACGTTCTACTCCCCCCGCCTGGAGTCCAAGAAGCTTGGACTGTCCTCCCCTCCAGCTGTACCCCACCCTCTCAGCCAGAGGCTACCCTGGGAACACCCAGAGCTCTAAAAGAAGACACAGAGGCTGAGGGAGTTTGGAAGCCAGTTGAATTTCTGATGGAGTTTCCTTACAATAGGGTGGCTGGGCAGGGGTTAGACCCTCTGATGCTGCCTGGGGCTCCAGGGTAGGAGCAGAAACAAAGTTTAAGGCTGAGGTTGCCGCTATGTCCTGGATGCAACAACCTGGGAAATCATGTTAATCAAGGAAATAAAAAATCCCTCTAAACTCTGATACTGCACTCAAAAAAAAAAATCAAATGAACAAAAATAAGATGCCCAAGCCACAGCTCAAGGATGATGGACCCATGTCCATTCCACAATGCTGTTGCTGTCATATGAAGTCCTTGATCAACCCTGGACTCCGTCATCACTTGGGGTCACGAGGGAACAGGACCTCTCACCGGGTCTTGCTTGGTGTGGGTTGCAGTGATGTCCCTGGGGAGTGGCAAGGGGCTGAAGCACTCAGTGGGGAGGATCAGGAAAGAGTCTGCTTTCTGATTGGGGCAGGATGGAAACACATTCACCTTCCCGGAGGTAAGGGAAGAGCATAGTTCTAAAAAAATCAGAGTCACCCGATGCGGGGGAGGGGGGATGCTGGTGCTGATTTGTGTGTCGATTGGGGGTGGGGTGGGGGCGGAGACAGGGAGTGAGTGAGGAGGAGGGTGAAGGAGCTGGGTTGGGGCCTGGGAGCTGGCCAGGCCCTGCCAGGTGCCTGAGGGAGGATGCTCAGAGGTTGCCGAAGAGTTCATTTTTCTTGCTCCAGTCCATCTGCGGGGCCCGCTTGCTGCTGCGCTTCTGGTGGGCCCGCTCTTTGGCCACGGCCAGGGAGATGTTGAAGTCCAAGATGGGGTCGGAGGAGGAGGAGGTAGACGAGGGTGCCGTGGAGTCCTGTTTCCTGGGGCTGTCTTGGGAATTCAGCTGCAAAGAGGCAGCGGCAGAGGGCAGGAGTCAGCGCCTGGCCAGGCGTCCTGGTCCTCAGCCTCGGCAAGGTGGCTCCCTTGGGGCAGTGCCCAGGGAAGCCAGGTCACAAGGACAGAATGTGGCATAGCATGTGACCTCCAAGGCAGGCTGGTGTGCCAGGAATGAGTGTGGCCTGGGAATGGGCTTCCTGTAACCCAGTGCCAACCCTCTGTCCGCCCAGCCGGCAGCCTACCTCCTCACTGGTGTCACTGGAGATGGATCTTGCCAGGGCTGATCTGGGGCTCTCGGAGGCCACCTCGGCCAGAGTTTCACGACTGTTCTCCTGGCACAAAGAGGAAGGGTGTGGGTGGGCAAGGGGTGGGGTGGGGAAGTCCTGAACGAGAAAGGGTGTTCCCAGGGAAGACAGGTGCCTCGGTCTGAGAAGCTCCACTCAAGCCTTTCCCATCGACCCCAAAGCCCCACTGCCTGAGTCTGCCGGGGAGGGGGTGGGGGGGGGCTTGGGGATTGCCGTTTTACATTCCTCTAAGGATCAGAGAGCAGCCTGGTTCCACCACCCAGGTGGGAGGGACCATTGTGGGATTAACTGAATTGCTCACAAGCCCCCCCAACTCCCCAGCTCTCCCAAAGTAGCCTTCAGTGTTGACTAGCCTTTTGGGCCAGTGACCATGGAGGGGCTTCATGGAGTGTGGAGATACTGAGGGCCTCTGCTTGGCACAGGGAACTGTGTGATACTCCTTGAATTTCTTGCAGCCCACGTGTTTCCTTGGACTTGACCCCAGGAATCTTGAAACCTTAACCTCAAAGCAGCTAAGAAGGGCTTTGAAGGAATAAGGGGAATGAGAGTTCTAGGCCCACAGATGGAGTGACAGAAGGTTCAGGTGGCCCAGGGCCACCCCCCCCCCCACTCCCACAGTGGCCCCTGGGGATGGGAGCCCTTTGAGCAGACCCTTCAGAGAGCTCCAGCTCTGTGGTCTGACTCTGCGCCAGCCTGTCCCAGAGTGAAGGTCTTGGCCAAGGCTTCAGCTTGGTGCTCAGCCTCCGCCTGGGTTCCTCTGCGGCCTCAGCTGGCACCAGGCCCCACCATCTCTTCCCCAGCCTCCACTGCCTTCTCTTCCCCTCAGCCCAGGGAGGAGGGGAGGAGGGGCTTTGTTCTCCCAACCCAGACTGGAAGTAGCAGGGCCCAGGCAGTGTGCGTCCAGACACTGAAGCTCTGTTCTTGGGGGGAAGAATGGCCTCTTCTGTACGGTGGGGAGTTGAAGGCGGGGCTTGTCACCAGGATGGCGGGCTGCAGAGGGGCCTGGCTAGGCCTCTCCCTCCCAACTGCCTTGGCTCTACATGGGGGTTGAGGGGTGCACCGGCAGTTACAGAGCTTGGAGCTCAGGAGGGAGCAGCTTGGAAACGGGAGTTTCAAGCTGAGCCAGACCGCCGTCCTTGTCCCAACCATGCCACCTTCCACCCTTCTCCTGCAGCCCCTGGCTTGAGAGCCAGAGAAGCATTAGAGGGTCTGCCTTTACCTTCTGAATCTCCCCGTTGGTAAAGGGCTCAGGCAAGGGACCTAGGAAGGGAAAAAAACAAAACAGCAGAGGTGAGTCCAGAAGCTCTGGGGAATACGGATGGAGTAGCGCCCAGAGAGGAGGGAGAGCTTCGGGGTTTGGGCCATAATTAGACCTTGTGCCCTACATCAGTGTTTGGGTCTCTTGACTGCAACCCTCGGGAAGTACTGCTGACATTCTGATGACCCAGCACACACACAGACTGCGTGTAACAAGTTTCACAAAATGACATTGACCCTTACTACCTTGTAATGCTCTCCAGTACTTTCAGCTCAATTTCATTTAAAGAAGTATGCTAGTCTCTGCCTATTAAGTTGATCTTGCGAACCACGGATGGGTAATGAGCAATTTGTTAAAACCACTGTCCTAGAGGGGGAGGAAATTCCCGGCTGGCTGCCTGAGAATCACCTGGGAAGCTTGTTAGAAATGCAGATCCCCAGGCCTGGCACCAGAGCCTGATGTTTCCTAGAGGAAGCGTCACCAGAGTTGGAACCACACCCCAGATTCTGGTTAGTACCTGCCTCAGCTGAAGGAGAAAATAATCCCCACTCCTGCTTGCCAATGTGCGGGTGAGTGGGTGCTCAGAAGGAGAGAACACCAGCCTGGGGTCCCCCTCACTGGGCTCACTCAGGTAGGGGCCCCACCTGGCTGTAAGGCAGGACCGTTCCACCTCTGGGGCTGGCCAGCCTGGGTGGGTTTCTTCTGAACTCTTAGTTTACGATGAACACGCATCTTTCCGGCTGGCCTGGACGTGGGGCTTACCTGACTGTCACATTTCCTCCCCATTGCTACCCACCCTCTTCCCACAGTGGGCTGGGCTGGGGCTCGCTGGGATACAGGGACCCTCACCCACTCCCCCCTGCCCCAGGCTGCTGGGAGGAGCGGAGGGCAGCCTGGAGGACCCCCCCCCACCAGATACCTGGGGAGGAGACTTGCCCTCAGGCCGTTCCCTGTGTGGCTCCTCCGGCCTGAAGGCTACAATCACTGGCGGCCCATCCCACCCAGCCAGAGAGATAAGAAGGAATGTCTGAGGGCTGATTTCTTAGGGGTAGGTGGGGGAAGGATGCTGGAGGCCTCAGGGGAAGGTATTTGAGAAGCTGTGTGGAATCCAGATCTCAGCTGTCTTCCCCATACCATGTGGCCAAGAGCAAGGCTGGGGCTTCTCGGGGCCTCAGTTTCCCCCTCACTTAAGAAAGCCACTATCTGAGTTCTCTGGTTTCTGTGAACTTGGGAAACAAGGGTAAGGTGGTGCCCCACCTTCCATGCCTGGAGTTGGCTTCCACTTGACCCCTCCACCTAGGAATCTTAAGTCTGTGGCAGGACCTTTAGGTGGATCACCCCCCTACAAAATAAAACCCTGACACCTTTAAGGAGGCCCCACCCACTGCAAAGTCCAAAGAGGTCGTCCCCCCCACCCCCCAACTTTCCAGGGAGAAAGTCCAGACCAGGGAGAAGAGCTTTAACTCCTCCCTGCCCTTGGGCAGTAGCCTGGCCCTGTTTGGCTGGGGCTTGGGCAGGGGGAGGTGCCAGCCTGATATGGGGGATGGGGAGGGCAGGAGCCCAGGGACCAAGGAGGGACCCACTGCTGTCTAGAGCCAGTGAGCCTGGGTTTCCAAGACAACCTGAGAAGGGAGGGGAGGCACTGGGCCCCTGTCACTGGACTCCTGATCTGACCAAGCAAAGCTGGAGTTAACCCTTCCCTTGCACGAGCGCTGCCTGGAGAACCTGCTCAGGGTGCAGGGGCTGGGGGCTGAGGCTTCCCTCTGGTGCTGCAGCTTTGGTCTGGGAATAAGTACCTCCGTCCTGTCCCGCCATCCCTTGGGCCGGCCTAACCCTGTCCTATGCAGTCCGCAGAAACCCACTGCCATCCCACCTCCTCCCTGACATCAGGCCCCTCTTTCCCAACCTTCGCTTTTGGCCTCCCCTGAAGGAGAGGGAGGGAGCTCTGAAGCAGGAAGCTGCACCCCCCCTCACCCGGGACACAGTAAAACCTAGCACTGGCCAACATTCCTGACTTGGGGGCTGCCATCTGCTCACCATTCAGGTGCTCCTGAGATGGGATCACTTTGCATTTCTTGAAGAACTCATCAGTCTCCCTGTCGACCACCAGCAGCTTGGTCTCATCCCCACCAGCCTTGATGGCAGACACCACATCGCCATGCTGCTTGCCCTCCACGCAGACCCCGTTCACCTGTGGGGGGTGGGGGGTGCTGGGGTTACTGGCACAGTTTTGGGGGGTAGGTGGGGGTGGTATGAACCGTCCCTTTCGTGTCCTCGGCCAGTTGGCAGTCTGGGGATGCGAAGCACCCCCCCCTTGCCTGTGGAGTCTTGAACTAAGCCAAGTGGTCCTCCCACTTGACAATCAAATGAGGAGGCAGGACCCATGAGAAAAGCCAAAGAAAATATCCAGAAAAGACTAAACAAACACAGCTGTGATAGAAGGACAGGAAAGATCGGGCAGGCCTGGGATGGGCCCAAGCGTTTCTATGTACTTACGTCTGACTTCCCGCTCTGGACCGTGGTTTGCTCCCGTGTAAAATGAGAAGTCTTGGGAGAGCTGTTCTAGCTCTAAGGTTCTAAGACTGAGATTCTGGGTCCTGCCCATGGCACGGGGTTCATGTTTCCCTTCCTCCTGAGCACCACACAAGAGTGTCTGAGTGCACCTGCCAGCATGGAGGCCTCAGGCAGTAGGAAACTGTGGGCGGCCCCACACGTCTACTGGAATGGCTGGGTGAACCCTGGGCCACTGAGTGTGTGTCTCTCAGTGAATAAGAACCCAGAGAAGGTGGGGGCAGGAAAGAAGTCCACCCACCATCCACCACCCTTCCTTCCCTCCCTCCTGCCCACCCACCCACCCACCATGCTTCTCCTCTCTCTGGCTCCCTCCCTCCCTCCCTCCATCTGGGATCTATGTGCCACCTGGACCCCTTGGGCCAACGAAGGAGCAGGTGGTGGGATGGCTGCCCCAGGAACTGCTTATCTGGGTGGAGGTAGGCAGGAAGGGGGTGCCTGGAAAGAGGGCGAGAAGCGTTACCTCCACAATGCGGTCCTGAGCCCGGAGCCCTGAGGCCTCGGCAGGCGAGTCTGGGTCCACTGCCCGGATGAACTGGCCTGGCCTGGACTTGTCGCTGTGCAAGTTGAAGCCGTAGCCATTGGCACCCTTCTTCATGGTGCAGAGCCGGGGCCGAAGCTCACGCTGTGGGGATAAGGGAGGGTCCATGGCCATTCTCCGTCATCCTAGGTCCCGCCCTCCCTGCCAGGTGCCTGACACCCCCCGCCCAGGGAACACATGGGAACCAGACAAGTTTGCTGAGATCCCACAGAGCAATTTGAGAGAATGCTGGGCTGGGACCCAGAAGACCTGGCATCGTAGCAAACTGCCCAGGTGCCCCATCCAAGCCGTTACCTCCTTCTGGCAAATGGGAAGTGGGACCAGTTTAGCTCAAGTCCCTCCCCTTGTGACAGTCTAAGGTTAACTGTGTTATTTTGATTGTTACCTTATCCCTCCCCTGTAAAAGTTCAGTCTGGCCCCCTTTGGGGTGGGGGTGGCACGGCTGTTAGCCTGGCTGGGTGACTGGGGATCTGGGCCCCTTGGTACCCAGTTCTCTGCAGCAGGGGAGACAGGGCAGGTGTTTACTGAAAGCTGGTCAGCATGTTTATAGTAAAGCCTTTTCCCCATCCAAACCAAACGGCCCAGCCAAAAGGCAGCAGGCGGCCAGATGACCCCAGACCCGGGGGAAGCACAGCCAGGGGTCCTGGACAGGACAGGGACCCCCACCAGCAGAAGGCTGGGGGCACAGGAAGCAGCAGAACCCCAAAGGCCCTGTTGGGGAAACCTGAATGGGGAAGGGGCCATGAAAAGCAGGGCTAGGCTGCAGGGAGCCCAGCGTGGCTGTGGCCACGGCCCAGAGTGGGGACTGAAAGGGCTTAGGTAGGTTTTTCTCCAGCACTTGGACACTCAGCTGAAAATGGTTTTCACCATCCTTGGTCCAACTTAAGCAGCTTAGCTTAGACGCTGCAGCCCTAGGACCCATTTACACAATGGAGGGAATCTGGGTGTGCATGGGCCAAGCAACTGGAACCTTGGCCAGAAGCTTGAGCCCAAGGGCTGACTTGGGGGTCCCTCTTCCCCTCCTCCCAGGCCTGGGCAGGGCTGCAGCAGCCATCCAGCTAGTGCCCGGTGATCTCCCAGGCCACCAGGCAATGAGTGAAGGCTGGAGTCAAGGCCCTGGCCCCAGGGTCAGCTTCCCTACTTACTAGCTCTGTGACCCGGGGCAAGTAATTTCCTTCTTGCGCCTCTGGTTCCTCATTTATAGGGTCCCAGGGTCGCCGTGAGGCCGAGTGAGGTAATTCACACAGGTGGCAACACTTCACAACTTCAAAATCCCTGTGCACGTGCAGACCTTCCCAGTGCTGGGACCACTAGAATATTCACATGAATCCGAGAAGGGAGATTCTGGGGGGTAGGGTGGGGGCCAGGCTGCTCTGAAACGCCAGTCCCCAGCTGGGAGCAGAGCTGGCCAGGGAGGCAGTGAAGGAGAGGAGAGCTTACAGGCCTCCTGCCCCAACTTGCCAGTCCCAGGAGGCAGCTACCATCTGGGGCTCCCCACCCCTCCACTCTCATGGGGGTTGGGGGTGGCCGAAGGGTGACTTTGCCTTCCTTCAACTGCCCAGGCAGGTCTTTCCGTGTTTCAGGATGTTGGTGGGGGTTGTGGAGAGGAAGACAGGAAGGAGGGGTGATGGTTGGACCTGTGTTCACCCTGATCTGGGCCAGAGGCCCTGGGCCCTTCCCTAGTTTCTCCTTCAGCAGGCTCCTCTCACCCCATACAATAGCAAAGCCAGAGAAGCAAGCATTAAAAAAAAGTGGGGGGGGGCAGAGGGGGGCCCCAGTGGTTGTGAAGCATCCTCTTCTCCCCAGCTCTCCCTGTCAGCAGGGTGCAATCCCAGGAGGGCCCCCCTCCTCCCTGCGTGGGCTGCTTATCCCCTGGCAGCCCCCACAGGATCTTGTTCGGGAGTAAGTGAGGCTCTTCTCCCCTCCAGCTAATCCCTCCACAAAGCCGCCAGCCCTCCCCCAGGCCGAGGTGAGCAGGAACAGGTCTGACCAGTTGCCACCACCGTGCAGGCTCAGCTTTCTGCCCCAGCCAGGCAGAGCCTGCAATCACCCTGAGAAAGCAGGGAGGAGAATCGTGCAGGGGGGTGGGGGGGAGGTGGTGCAAGCAGCTCTGACGTCCCTGCTTCTCCCCACCTCCTCTCATTCCAAAGAGCCTTCCCATAGCAACCTCGCTGGGGCTGGTCACCCCCATTCGCAAGACGGAGAGTCCAGATGTTAAGCCCGCTGCCTGATGTCACCCAGCTTCATAGTGGAGGAGCCGGAGCTCCCACAAGGTCTCTGACTTGGACCCTGTGTTCCTTCCACCATCCATGGGCTGGCCCCGAAGGACCCAAGTCCAGACTGGGAGGAGGCCTCAGCGGGAGTCATAAACATGGGCTGCTCTCCCACAGTGGTGGCGGTCTCTGCTGGGAGGCAGCTGGTCGCTGATGAAACCACAGCCTTCCTTCCGGGTGCTCAAGGCCTCTTGCAGCCAGAGCTCCAGCCTGAGCTTGGGATGAGCGATGCAGCAGTGGGCAGGCCTGGGCTGGGGCAGCCTGGCGGTCAGGCCTGGGTCTCAGGGCCGCAGGCTTCTCTTACTGATCCTTGGCATGGGCATGCTTCCCTGCACGGCGTCTGGTGCTCTGTCATTAAAGGCGGAGGGCCTGCTTTGAACCTCGCTCCCCTCTGCCAGTCCCAAGCCATGGGGATTGGAGGAAATGGGGCTCAGCTCCCCCACTGCTCCCTTCCCCCTGTACTGGGACCTGCTCCATTACCCTCTGGGGGGTGGCTGAGCAGGGGGGCAAGAAGCTCCAGCTGGTTTCCTGAAATGTTAAGACACCTACAGAGTCCCATCCAGCTCCCTCCTTCCTAAGTCCCTGGGGGCTCCCCCCCTTCCCAAGGGGGGGGGGGACTTCTCTTCTTCCAAGGAGACCAGCCTGTTTTTCTCCACCCCTCCCTCAGCTGTCTCCAGGAGGTGTCACTGCCAGATGCTGAGTCAGCCCATCAGAGGAGCCCATCCCAGCAGCCAGGGTGGAGGCTGGTGCTGGCAGGAGGAGTCCCTGGGCAGAGCCTGGCCACTGTTGTTCCTGGGCCTGCACCCCCAGCGCTGAAGTAGAATCTGGATCCTGCCTCTGGGGAAAGGGGGCAGATAGAAAGTCCAGGCCATCTTGGCCTGGTGTGTGCCCCCGGGAGCTTGGGAGGGGCCCTGTGCCACAGTACCAGCTCCAGAGGGGTCCAGAGCTGGGAGTGGGGAGGCAACTTCAAGGGGAACATGGCCTCAGAGCGTTCAGAGTGCCAGGTGGGGCTCCCAGTAACTATGACAGGTCAGAAGTAGAAATCAGGACCTGCTCAGTGAGGAGCCTGGTGGAGACTCGGAAGCAAGAGGAAGGAACAAGAGGCAACGGTGGCCAAAGGACAGTGCAAATGAGCGGGGGGGCTGGGGGGGCGGGGTGGGTCTGAGTCTCACTTCCAGGCAACACCAGACAAGCTTTCCAGAAAAGACCTTGCCAGAGAGCTGCCTCCAGACTCTTCTCCTGGAGACTTCTCCCACCCTCAGGTTGTCAGGCTGTCCCAAGTCCTGTGACAGGCCCCCGTGGCTGTCCCCTCCATTCCCCCTTCTCTCCCAGGGAGCCCAGCCCGGCCCCAAGTGGCCACCCAGTCACCCCCCCCCCCCCCCCCCCCGCCCTGCAGCCCTGGGAGTGGACGGATGGGGAATTCAATAGGCGCCACTAGCAACCACCTGGAAAGCCGAGGAAAGTCGATACCCTAATCCCAGTGCCCGTCTCTGGGGAGCAGGCCCAGGGCCGCTCCCTGTTCCTCCTGCAGGAGGGCTGCTGGGGGCCAACGCCCCATTGGGCCCAGCCCCTCCCTGGCCGATGTCATGGTGATGGGCCCTATAGAAAACAGCCAGGCTGCTTCCAGAAGGCCAGCCAGCTCTGGGCCCCAGAAGGAATGGGCTGGTAGAACAGGAAGACCACCAGGGTGGCTAGGGGAACAACAGAGGTGACCCTCACCTCCCAAGACTGCCCTTCCCCCAGCCCAGCCCAGCCCAGTCCAGCCAAAGGCTCTTGTTTATGCAGATAAGATTGAAGCCTGATGCCCCAGGGAGATCAGCCCCAACAATGGGGTGGGCGACAGGGGGCCAGGGGAGTGGTTCTGGTGGGGGTGGGATATGGGGTATGCTGGGCATTGGGAACGGTAGCTGCTCTGGGAGGCAGCTTGGTTGTTCCACGGAACTCTAGAGACACAAGCTTGGGTCTGGTGCTAGCTCTTCAAGGAAGCCATGATGGATGGCGAGAGCTGGCCTGGCCTGAGGGTGACATGTGACTGGGCAGCAAGGGGGCACCGTCCTCAGGGCAGGTTGGGAAGTGACCAGGAGCTCAGACTGCTGGCCAGTGTCCTGAGCTCTAGGCTAAAGGCATCCTCTCCTCACCCGAGGTACAAAAAAAGGCTTGGCAGCCACTGACCCATGCCCCACGGCCCTGGTGTGGCTTTACTTCACCCTACAGGACCTTCCCCACCCAGGTCTGTGCAGACTGAGGGATGTTGGACACCTCCATTTGCAAAAAAGGACCTCCTCTAGCCCTTGATCTTGTCCTTCCTGTTTCTCAGTGGGAAGGCCCCTCTCAGGAGCCCAGCTGGGTGGATCTGGGAGGGAGACCTATGCTAAAGTGGGAGCTCTTCTCCCAGGCCCCACGCAGGGGCCCTGAGCCAGCTTCTCCCTCTGGTTCTTTTCTCCTGGTGCTGGCCAGAGACCCACCCGAAGGAGTTTGGCTCAGGTCTCCCCAGGGCTGGGCAAGCCTGGGACGGAGTAGGCTGGTACGTGGGCTGCTGCCTGGCTGGACACCATCCAGGCTGGCCGCCCCATGCCCGCCTGCTCCACAGGCAATGCATCCTCACTCTCCTCCCAGAAGTCACTGGATTTAACTGCTGTCCTGAGAGGGACAAAGACCTTCAGAGAGCTTGTGTAATTGGGGCTCTATTAAAATAACAACTAGAAGCTAATGTTTACTGAGCCCCTACTGGGTGCCAAGGACCGCGCCAGGCTTTTCTGTGCATTTTCTCATTCACACCCAACTATAGTCCTGTGAGGAAGGTACTCTTGCCCTCAGTTCCCAGATGAGGGAACTCAGGTTCAGAAAGATCACATAAATCGCTCAGGTACACAGCTGAGGGGAGGAGAAGGCAGGCTCTAAACTCAGGTGGGGAGTAGCCCTGTCCAACAGGAACAGAATGTCGGTCAGGTAGGCAATTTAAAATTTCCCAGTAGTCACATTAAAGTAAAAAAGAAATTAGAAATTAATTATAATTATCTTATTTCACATAATATGCCCAAACTGCTACCATTTCAACATACCCACTTCAGAATTATTAACAGCATATTTTATGTCTTTTTGTTCGTAGGACGTCTTCAAAATCTGGTGTGCATTTCTTACTTCCAGCACATCTCAACTGGGACGAGCACATTTCAAGCTCTAAGCGCCACACATGGCCAGTGGCTGCCACAATGGCCTGCTGATATTCTAGAGGCCTCACCCTCAATCATTAGGCTGTCAGCCCCAAAACTATTTTTTAAAGATTTATTTATTTTAGGGACGGTGTGCACGTGCAAGTGGGGAGAATCTCAAGCAGACTCTCTGCTGAGCGTGGAGTCCCACCACACGAGCTCTATCCCACGACCCTGCGATCATGACCTGAGCTGAAAATCGTGAGTGCACACTCAACTGACTGAGCCACCCAGGTGCCCCCTGCCCCCGGCAAAACACGTTTCTAAATCACCCTTCCCATACACAGACCTTTGCTATTTTCTTTTTCCACACACATACTTGAACTGGGCACCATGACCTTATAACACAACCAGGGGAGGCAGGAGACTGACTCTAGGAAGTCAGAGCTCTAGCCTCAGATGACACAACAATGAGTGAATTAGGGAATTTGTGCCCCTCATCCTTTTCTAAGGCACAGGAACCCAAACATTGCCCAGAGGGCCAGGGACATGGTGAGTTGTCCTACTCCAGGGGTGAAAGAAGGCCAAGGCCAACAGTTAAGGTTGGCCTTCAGCGGGGGCCCTTTGTGCTACAAGGAAGGCCCAGAGCCAACAAGGGTGGGTTCTTAGGACTCAGGGGGTTGGGGTAAGGTAGAGATTTGGTGGCCAGACTCCAGATCCCAGCCCATCACAGGAGAAGGGTGGGGCCAGGAGCCAGGCCACTTCTGGGCTGACGCATTTTCCTGGTGGTGCTGAAGGATACCCCCTACAGACAGAAGCTACCGGGACCCTTCCTTCCAAGGAGCTGGTGCAAGCAGCCTGAATTTATTCCACTGTGATGGCTCTTATGTGGCCCAGAATGTGATGGGCAGAGACACCCAGCTGGACAGTCAGGTCCTCAAGCGTGGCTGAATGGATGTGCAGGCACTGGAGTCAGAGGGCCGGGTTCCAAGATACACCCCCATCCATGTGGTAAGGTCTCACTAGCTGAGAGCCCTGGGGCCACCCACCTGAACCGGCCAAGCCTCCGTTTCCATGTAGACCATGGGGGCTAATATCTGTCTCATGGGCAGTTTTGTAGATTGAATGACGTTAAGGCATATTATTTTTTTTGTTTATTTTTCTAAAGATTTATTTATTTGAGAGAAAGAGAGAGACTTGGGGCTCGATCTCATGACCCTGAGATTATGACCTGAGTGGAAATCAACAGTCGGATGCTTTAACAGACTGAGCCACCCAAGCACCCCAACATAAGGCATGTTTAGTACACAGCACATTGCCAGACACAAATAATAGCTGTCATTTACTGAATAATTACTATCCGCTCACAAAATGGAGAAACTAATACCTAACTTGCAGGGCTGTCACAGGGGAATCTGTGAAATGGACATCAGTATCTTTATGGCACAAGGCTGCACTAGAACTCTGAGTTTCCTTCCCTGCTCGGGTTACTCCATCTCAGAGCAGCGAAAAGCAGAGGAACATCTAATACTGGGGTCGAGAACTCTGGCCTCTCTGTAAATGGCCTGCAGCACTAATTCCTAAGTGCTCGCCCACCTCCCCAGGGCCCCATGGGATGGGAAGTCTGGAGAGGAAGAGAACGGCCCGCATCTAGACATACGGAGGATGCCCCATTCTGTCTCCAAGAGAATTACCTCCAGAATTATTGATTTAACTCTACAGGAACCTGAAGGTAGGAACCAGGGGAGAAGGAGATCCCAAATATATGGCTTAAGAGAAGGAACCAACACTCAAACTATCACATACCCTGTCTAAAATCCAAACATCCTACAGCTCAGACTCTGTTCTGCCCTCCCAAACTCCAACTTGGCCAGTGGGAAATGGCCTGCCTGTCCTGGGAAAGAAGTTGGTAGGCTGCCAGTGAATTCTGCCCACCCACCCACCCACCTTGCTGCCTAGGGTGCCCGCACTGTTTCTTTTTCTTTTAATTTAAATTTTATTTGTTTATTTATTTTAAAGATTTTACTTATTTAAGAAAGAGAGTGAGTACGAGCGACCTGGGCGGGGAGGAGCAGAGGGAGAGGGAGAAGCCGGATCCCCGCTGAGCAGGGAGCCACATGTGGAGCTCTGCGTCCCAGGACCCTGGGATCATGACCTGAGCTGAAGGCAGCCGCTCAACCGACTGAGCCATCTAGGCACTCCAAATTTATTTTTTAAGTAAGCTCTGTGCCCAATGTGGGGATCAAACTCAGGACCCCGAGACCAAGAGTCACACGCTCCATGGACTGAACCAGGCAGGTATCCCAGCCTGAGCTGTTTCTGCCTCTGGGATCAGGGTCAGATCTGGCAGGAATGCACCGCAAGCTGGGTACTGACACACACACACACTCCTATCATCTCATCAAATCTCCCCAAAACCCTGCAAGGTGGGTTCTGGTGTTCCCATTTCACAGAGGTAGAAGCTGAGAGTTGCAGGCAACAATGGACAATTTTAGCTTTCTAGTCCCCAGATGGAAGACGCTAGCAGGCAAGAAAAAGGAGTGGGTAGGTTCTGCCTGGAATTTCGATCTCTGGGTGTGCCTGAGGCACAAACAGGCCCAGGTGTGCTGGACTGAGATGAATTAGGATAAAGGTGCCTAATGGCTGTTATGCATTCATTCATTCAAAAATTATGTGAGCCCTTCCCTACTCTGTGCCAGGCACAGCGCGGGGGTTAGAAACACAAAGCAGCCACAGCCTTCGCCCTCCTCACCATTGCAAGGGGTCAAGATCATGAACAGATGATTCGAATATTGATTGTTCATAGCAATAAAAGACGTAGAGGACAGACACGAGGAGGGGAGCCAAGAAAACGCTCATTCTGCCTGCAGGGTAAGGCTATGCGGGCCGTGAGTGGTTTTGCAGAGTGTGCCTCGTGGAGTAGGTTCCCAGGCTGATGGGTATCGTTGGGCTGCCAGATTGGGAAGGGCTGTGGAGCACCTTCTGATTATTCAAGAGCAGTGGCCTCCGACCGAGCGTTCACAGAGCGCCAGGCTCGGACACAGCTGCACTAGCCCAAGGAGGGGCAGGTCCAGGGCTGGCTGCCCCGCGGCGGGGGGCATGTAACGAGCGAAATACTTACCAATTCAAATACCAACAGAGACGTTTGCAGAGCAGTAACTTAGTGCCAGGCACGAAGCTACTGCCTTTACAGACCTGCCCGTGTAATCCCCACCCCATGTAGCAGCTGCTACGCTCCAACTTCCACAAGAGGAGACAGAGGCCTCGGAGGTTAAGACACTTGGTTTGGGGCGCCTGGGTGGCTCAGTCGTTAAACGTCTGCCCTCGGCTCAGGTCATGATCCCAGGGTCCTGGGATCGAGCCCCCGCATCGGGCTCCCTGCTTAGCGGGGAGCCTGCTTCTCCCTCTACTCCCCCCAAACCCCCCCCCCCCGCTCTCTTTCTCTCTCACGCTATCTCTGACAAATAAATAAAATCTTAAAAAAAAAAAGACACTTGGCTCGAGGTGGCCCAGCTAGCACAGCTGTGGCGGCTCAGGCCTGCTGCCCACCCACCACTGTGACTGTGGGGGCTGTGAGCAGGGGTGTTGCTGAACCTTCCTGGGTGGGGGTGAGGAAAGCCACCGAGGGAGCAGGTGGGCACAGCTGGAAGTCCCCTCCCCCCCCTCCTCAGACTGTATTACAGCCACCCCACACCCTCTGCCCTGTAGGATTCTTGACCCAGGCTGGTCTTCCCAATGAGATGTCACCTGCCACCCAATCTCTGCGTGGCACTTGTCCACCTAACACCTTTTTCACTTGTGAGAACCAATGAAGATACCATTAACAGTCTCCACTTTGTAAACAAATTCAGGCTAAAACTAATTAGTAAAACTCAAATTCTTTATATGAGATGCCTTTTAGGGAAAAAGTCATACTATGTTTATTAACTTTTTTTTTTTTTAAGATTTTATTTATTCATTTGAGACACAGAGATAGAGAGAGAGAGAGCATGAGCAGGAAGAGGGAGAAGCAGGCTCCCTGCTGAGCCAGGAGCCTGATGTGGGGCTCGATCCCAGGACCCTGGGATCATGACCTGAACTGAAGGCAGACGCTTAACCATCTGAGCCACCCAGGCGCCCCAACTTTTTTTTTTTTTTCAGTGACAGGGTGGGTCACCTGCATGGCCACCATACCAGATTTCATGGGCATTTCCTACCAGAGGGACTGGCTTTGCATGAGGAGGAAAGCGTCCTCGCACAAATGCCTGGGCAGAAAGGCGCTCAATTCAGCATCCACTTGGGGCTCAAGTACTTCCCACTATTTGTAAAATCCTAGAGGAGGCAGGTGTCACTCCCCATTTTACAGATGGGAGAACGAAGGCTCAGAGAAGTTCTGTGACTTGCCTGTTGACCTGAAACCCCAAGAGTCCTGGTGATGGTGTCCCCAGGACCGGCTGGAGGGTATTCTATTCCCTACTCCTGGCCTAACAAAGTGCGCACAAATGCAGATGTCCCGTCACCATCTGGGGGAATCCGATTCTGTGGTCACCTGAAAGGAGAGTCAAGCTCGGCTGCTTTCTCAGATGGTATGGTGGGAGTGCCTATGCTAGGTCAAGCCTCCAAGCCCCTGGCATCCTCCACCTTCTCCCAGATCCTCCTGCCCCAGCAGCAAAAACAAACCGAAAACAAAAATGAAAGGGCAAGGGGAGGAGCTGAACATAAAGGCATCTTGGCGGGGGAGGGGGAGTGGGGAGGTGGTTACTTGTGCCAGTGCCGAAGTCCAAAAAAAAAAGGGAATGGCAAATCGATACCCTCAGCTCAGCACAAAGTTCAAACTGGATTTCTGCCTGAGACCAGAGGTCATGGGTTCCAACTCCCTGGTGTCAAACCCCTGCCAGGGATGCTCCGACCCCTCCCCCATCCTTGCCAATGCCAGCTTGGCAGTGGCAGGAACTGGGACCCTGGCGGCCCTTGTATTCCCAGCACCCAGCTCTGGCTGGATGGGGCTCCTGCTGACCTCACTTCCTTCACTTCCACCAAACCAGCTGGTCCTCTCCAGATCCACCTTCTACCTTAAGGCTGAAGGGTGTCCTTTCTGTCCAGGGAGGCTTCTGATGGCATCATGGACACTCCTGCCACACGCTGCCACCAGGTGGAGGGCTGGTGCAAGCCAAACGGGCCCTGGGAGGCCCAGGCTCTGCTCCCTGCAGTCTGCACCCTAAGGCCTCCCCCTTCACTCTCTGGGGACAGAAGGCTCTCATCACAGCTCCTGTTTTCCTACTGCGCTGATCCAAACTGGGACCGTTTGGGAAACACCAAACATGGGCAAAAAGCAACCAGCCTGCTTGCTGTCCTGGGACTGGAGTGAGACAGACAATGACAGGGCAAGACCACCTGCCTCTGGTGAGTTCCCCTGGCTTCTGCATGGCCAGCGACACCCGACCACTCTCTCCCCACCCTCCTCCCAGCCCTTTCTCTTCCTCCAAGGTCCTCCCCTCCCCTTCCCAGATACAAGCTAGCGCTTACTCCTCACATTCCTGAGACTCATAAATCCTTCTGGGTGGCAGAGCCGCCACCACCCCCGAGACGCCTCTGCACCTCCTCCCCGCACCCCACCCCCACACATCGCCCTGAGCCGGTGGGGCTCCTTCTCTTAAAAGTCACACTGTACTTCAGGAGGATGAAGTCCAGCCGGGCTGAAGTTAATGATACACGCACCAGCCGGCGAGGGTGGGGCGGTGCTGGAGAACCCTGTCCGCGACCCCTCCCCTCCTTGTGCCGGGGCTCCGGACGGAAAGGGGGTTGTTACTCCTCCAGCTCTTTGAAGTCGGCGTGGCGGTTGCTTCACCCCAGCTTCTGCTACCCCCCACAGGGGCCGGGGAGGAAGCTGGCACCTCTGGGGCTGCTGGGAGTGGGGTGGCCGAGGAGGGGAAGGATTGCGGGGATCCGAAGAATGGGAACCGACACCGCCAACAGGGCCGAGGAAAGGGGACTGCACTCCCTTGAGCTGCCCTCCCTCACTCCCACTCCCAAAGGCCAAGGGACAGGAAGTGCAGGTGGCAAGACGCTCAGGGTCCCAGCCCAGTCTGGGAAGAGCGTGGGGGTAACGGGACGCAGCCCCAAGCCAGTGCGACCTGTCGGTAGGCGGAAGCAGTTGCCCCCTCGAGGATCTAGTTTCAGAAAGAGGAGGCAGGCGCGGGGTTGGACGTCCAAGGGGTGCCTGGGTCTCCTCCCGCTTCCCCCTCCCACCCCCTTGCAGTCGCCGCCGGGTCAGGGTCCACACTTACCCGCTCCGGACGGCTCTTTTCGGTCTCGTGCGGCTCCGGCGCGGCGGCCTGCGGCTCATTTTCGCCACCAGCCCCCTGCGCCTCGGTGGCGGCCGGCGGCTCGGCCTGCCCGGGCCCGTCCTGGGCGTGCAGCAGCTCCTCCCGGACCTGGACACCCAGCTTCTGCAGCCGCTCGTCGGTCTCGGGGTCGACCACCAGCAGGCGCACGGCGTTGAGCGCCGCGCGGATGCGGCTCACCACCTGTTGGTGGGTCTCCTTCTCTACGTTCTCGCCGTTCACCTCCACCAGCCGGTCTCCGGCCAGCAGCCCCGCCTTCTCGGCCGGCGAACCGGGCTCCACAAGCCTGATGAACTGGCCCACCTTGCCCTTCTCCCCGTGCAAGTGGAAGCCGTAGCCGTTCGGGCCCTTCTCCAGACAGCAGAGCCGGGGCAGAGGCGCCCCGGCCGCCGCGTCCGCGCTCATCTCGCCCTGCGACGGCTCAGTAGTGAGACTTGGGTCCCCGTTGGGAGCCGGAGGCGGGACGGCTCAACCCTCCTCCCCGCCCTGCGGACCGGCAGGCGGGAGGAAGCACTGCACAGAATCCCCGCGCCGCCGGCTGGGCCGAGCGAACAGGTGTGCGGCGAGCGGCGGCGGCGAACTGCGAGCAGTTGAAGCAGGGGCGCGTGGACCAATCCCCACCCAGCGCGGCGTCTGAGCGATCTCGAATCCGCTCCGGCCCCTTATTCCGGGGGCGGGGCCACACCGAGGGTGTGGACACCGCGGCCCAATCAGAGACCACGGACAGGGGCGCTCGGGCCGGGTGAACGACGCCGGCCAATGGGAACGCGCGGGGGCGGGGTCCTGTGCTCGGCGCGACGCCCCGCGGCGCGAGAAGAAAGAGGGCTCAGGAAGTGGAAGTGTTTGTTACCAAGCGGCCCAAGTTGAGGCGGGGGGCGGGGCGCGTTCCCAGTACTGGGCAGAGGGGCCCTTAGGCTTCTGGTTTTCCCGACCTTTGGCGGGGATTGAGGAGAGCCAACCCACGAATAAAGGACTCTAACGTTTTAACGACCTTTCGCTAAATCCTTGTGTGTACCACAGTGAGGGGTTGGGAGGGTAGGGGGTGGGGAGCGACTGTTGCCGGGGAAACCGCTCCAGCTCCGGGGCTGCGGGGTCCCAGAAGTCTTACGAGTAAGACTAGGTCCACCTCCGGCCCAATAAAGTTGCTTGAATAACGATATTTTCCCGTTCATGGGCTTTGCGTTGTCCGAGGACACGCTTACAGGGTGCGGGCTCTCAACCTCGCTGGGACAGTATGAGGGCTCAGCAGGGAGCCCAGGCTTCCCAGGGCTGCCCACTGAAGACAGGTCACCTAGGACAAGGGTGTGAGCACTGGCGTCAGCGTTTGGCCAGTTAAGTGGGGGAAGAGAGGCAGAACAGAGTCAGGTAACCAATCTCTGAGTACAAGGCAGAGGGAAAGGAGCCCCGGCTTTTTTCAATAGGAAAAAAAAAAGTCCGAATGGGCCGTTAAGACAAACCTTTCAGCTCCTTGCAGATGAAAGGCTGATCACAGAAGTTGGGGAAGGGTCTTTTAAGGGTGAGGTGAGCAGTTGGGGGGCATTGAAGGATGAAGATCAAATGATTGGGGCAGTCAATGACAGTTCCCCCAAACATGCAATAACAATCAACATGATCTCCCCTGTCCCCTCTCCATGCGCACCTCAAAGAAGCAGTGGACAGGGTGTACTTTCCCAATTCTGCAATTTAATTCTGAAAACACAAATGCTAGAGGCCCAGAGCAGCCCATGTGACTGGATTGCCTGCGACCTGCCTTGGGCCCCAGAGGAGCCCAGCAAGGTCAGGCCTCCCTGCTCCTCCTGGGAGAAGCCTCAGAGAGCTTCCTTATCAGGCCCAAGTTGGAGCTGCTGACTCTGCTCAGAGAGCAAGATTTCTGCCTTGAAAACAAATGCAGTAGCCTTAGAAATGTGCGGTGTGTACTTCTTACTCTCTCTAGGTCATGACCCACAGGTCTCCTGTTCACCTCCAATTTCCAGGGTCAGGGTTTTGTGAGACAGGTGACCTTGGCCCCACATAAACTCCTTGCTGCCTTTTTCCTTACCCCAGTCTTACCCACATGACTTTGTTTTACACACACTGTGTTGGTTTACCCAGAAATGGGTGACCTCTCACTCTCTAACCTGGCTCAGTGGGAGGGGACATAGAGCAGTTTTGGCCGGGGTGGTGTCTGTCTAAAGGGAAAAGGCATGGGTGGTCAGGAAGGGGCAGTGCTTGGGTTTGGGGGAATATGCGTGGGGTGAGGTTTGCTTAGTTCTGCCTCCCACCTGCTCCAACAGTCAAAGGTTCCTCCTGATCTGATTCTTAACTCGGTAGAAGCACTGTAGCTGCTTGAAGTAGCCTGTGGGGCTGCATATCTGCCAAAGTGTTGGGACAGAAGAAAAACCTTTCCTTAGCCATGACGTTAGGTGTCTCGGGGCACAAGCAAAAAGGTAGAGAAGACCAGGGATTTGGGGGGGGGGGAAGGGGGGGAGGGTTCCCCTGGGACCTGAGGTCCAGAGAACAGGAGCCAAATGTTTTCAGTCTGCGGGCTGGAGAAAAAGGGGTACACCTCCCACAGGGGGGCTAGTAAGGCCAGAGGGAGCCAAACATAGACCTAGTCTGTGTTACTCCTCTCTCCCCTACCCACAGAGCTTGGTCACTTCCCTGAGCCTTGGTCTGGCTCCCAGCACAAGGGCCCATCTTACTGGGGAAGACTGTTCCCTGGGAGCTGGAGGAAGTAAAGCTGGGGTCTGCTTCACCTCTCCAGCTGAGTGAGGGTGGTTTGGGGTCGCTTCCTGCCCTCCCGCTGCAGAAGTGCATCACTGCCCTCTGGTGCTGAGCTGGAGAATACCACACTTGTCAAGGCGAGGAGGGAGCCTTGGCCCCATTTAAGTCCTAGTACCAGAAGGCAAAAGGACAACCAGGTCCCTCTCTTGGTTTTCTGGTCCCCACCCCTCCTTTTTTGTATTACATTATGTATCATTAAAATGAAATAAATACTTTTCCCTCCCCCAGGATGCAGGGAAGCTACAGGAACTAGGGTAAGGGTGGGAGTACAGCTCTCTCTTGGGAAGGGGCTCTGCCCTGGGTCCCCCAACTTCCATCTGCTCAGAATAAACCAGATCTGGGGGAGAAGGCTGCATCCGCAGGGGCCTCTGGAGCCTCCTTTCAGCACCTTGGGCTTCATAAGAAGGAGCAGCAGCTGGGCTGTTTCTTCTGGGACTCCACAAAGTCTCGGATCTGGAAATGGGGCCCACCAGGCTGCCACAAGGCTCTGTACTTCAGCTCCCTTGAAGAGGAAGAAGAAGTGGGCTGGGCAGGGAGTGAGGAACTGCACCCTCCCCACTCCCATGGCCTGGGGCCACTGGACCTAGAAGGCACAATGCTTTGGGGCAGGGGCTGGGCCAGGGGCCAGGCCCTACTGGATTCCCAGATGGTGCCACCCTGCCCTGCACGATTCCCTTCCTTGCTCGGCTCTTACTTGGCAATGGCCAGAAAGGCTAACTCCACATTCATGCCCGTCTTGGCGCTGGTCTCCATGAAGGGAACTCCGTACTCCTGCCAGGAAGAGAATGTCCTCAGGGCCAGCCTCTGGCTGTCCCCACCCCTTGTCCTGCCCACGGGCAGTCACTTACCCTGGCCAGTGTCTCTCCATCCTCCGAACGGATCACCCTTTCACTGCTCATATCCGCCTGTCAAGCCCAGGTGGGTCACTCTGGGGAAGGAAACCTCCACCCCAGCGGGCCCCTCTCCTGCCTGGGCTGGTCCCTCTTTAGCCGCAGGAGCAGCTACTGCCTGCCCTCTGCTGGTGGCCTGTGGGACTGCGGGTGGTATGATTGGCTTGGAGCCAGGGTTTCGGCCTTGCTCAGGCTGAGTTACCCAGCTCCCAGCCAGGGGATCTCACTGCCACTTGGGGAGATCGGAAAGTCTCCTTTGCCAGGTGTGTGGTGACTAGCCTCAGAGAGGTGACAGTAGTTGGGACTAGCCCTTGCTAGTTTTAGCTCATCATCTGTGACCCTATTTTACTATGATCTAACGGGGACTGAGCAGTTGGGCATCCCTGGATCTCTCAGATGGCAGCTGGGCTTTCCCTGGAGGGGGCCATTTCCAAAGCTTTACGAGGGCAGATGAGATGGGCTGAAGCTGCCAAATAGGTCTGACCCTTGAACTAGAGTCTGGAAAGAGTCCTTTGCTGGGGGCGCCTGGGTGGTTCAGTTGGTTAAGCGACTGCCTTCGGCTCAGGTCATGATCCTGGAGTCCCTGGATTGAGTCCCTGAATCGAGTCCCGCATCCCGCTCCCTGCTCAGCAGGGAGTCTGCTTCTCCCTCTGACCCTCCCCCCCTCCTGTGCTCTCTCTCTTTCTCATTCTCTCTCTCTCTCTCAAATAAATAAAATCTTAAAAAAAAAAAAGAATCCTTTGCTGGAAGGACATGCGGCTAATCCTCTTGGGCAGCGGTGGGGCTTTCATGGAGCTAGTAAGAGGGGAGGCACAGGAATGGGCTCACTCACCTTGTTGCCCAGCAGCATGATCACTACATCCCTCTGGGCATACTCATGAATCTCAGTGAGCCAGGCCTGTGGGAGAGGGTGAGCTGAGCCAGGCCATGCCTGAGAACCAGCCCTTCTCTCCTCCCTCTCCCCCATCCTTCTTCTGTCCTGTTTGGTTTTCCTGGGCTACTCACTGTCCCCCTGCATTCTCTTATCTGCCTCTTTGTTCTGGCCTCTCTGGTCTTGATCAGCCTTCCTTACCAACCTTCCTACCCAACCCCAAGCACTGCAACTCCCCGTTCTATGGAAACTGGAGATGGAGGAGCTATGTCTCCTAAATCAGTTGGTGGTCACCAGCGATTTCCTGGAGTGCCTCATTGAGGATTCCAAGGACACATAAGGGCTTAGTGATAAAAAATATTGTGATTGATTGGTGATGTCTACCAGGAGCATGGAGCTGGAGGTGGCAATATGAGTGGATTTCCATCCTCTTTATAAGCTGCTTTATATCTATATGTTTTGGTCCCCGTGTGCCCCCCCACCCCCCACCGCATTTGCTTGCCAATCCCTTGAGCTCAGGGAGATGTGAAACCGTTATGGTGCTGTACAGACTCAGTGCTTGTGCTTGTTGAATTTTTATCCCTACTCTGTAATAGTTTGGTGAGGACAGAACTGCTCACTGCCCAAATCACTTTCTTTGCCACCTGGGCTGGCTGGCTGGAGAGACTCTCCTGCTTGTGTTCTCCCCTTGGTCTCTGTGGGTGGGTAATGGCCTGGGGCGGAGCTGGGTACTTTGCGGACACTTTGTCATGAGCTGCCCTCAGGAATCACAGCCAGGGCTAAGTAGGTAACACAGACACCCAGCGGCCTGCCTGGCCTTCATGCCCACACGCCAACCAGATGCCCACCGGCAGCTTATTCCTTCTGAGTCACAGCGCAGGTGTTTTTAAAAAGGGGGCAGTGTTCCATGCTCCTCCCCCTTCCCACCAAGCAGGAAGCAGTCCTAGCTTGTGGAGGCCCCGCCTTGGCTGCTTATGGATGGCGAGGGAAGGGGACCTACCCGGATGTTGTCGAAAGAAGACTTGTTGGTGATGTCGTATAGCAGGAGTAAGGCTGCGGGGGCGGGGGGAGAGAGAGATCACACAGGGGACGTGGGGCAGGAGGATGGGTATGCCAGGTGGGCTGGGGAAGGCTTACCCTGGGCATCTCGGTAATAAGCATGGGTGACGCTGCGGAATCGCTCCTGCCCGGCTGTATCCCAGATCTAGGAAGGGACGGACAGATGGTCAGAAGGAGGCAGTGTGCCGGGACCGTGCTGGGCAGAGGGAACCCGCGCTGGAGTATGAGAGCTGTGTGGGAAGGTGGGACACTTCCTGCTGCAGGTGCTCAGGGCCTTCTGAACATGTGACGGTGTCCTGCACGGTGCTCTTATTGAGGTCACAAGCTCATTCAGGCTGCAGCCTTTTCCCTAGCCCAGAGGTTGGGGATGCCCAGTCTCCCAGAGCAGATGAGGCCTGGGAAACTGGAGAGGCGTTGGAGCAAGCCTGAGCTTGTCTGGAGGCACGTTGAGCTGCCTTTGATAGCAGAGAGGGTGCCTGGGAACTGCTTTTTCTAGAGACCTCAAACAAACAAAAGCACAAAAACCGTTTCCTCTGGGCCCCACAGGAAATTGCCCCAGGCTGAGGGCAGGGCTGCAAGCCTCCTGCGGTTTAGGTGTGGAGCAGGGGCGGGCACCTCTGTCCTCCCCCTCCCCTGCAGTTCTGGTCTCACCTGCAGCTTCACCCTCACACCGTCCACAGTCACCACCTTGTTCTGAAAGAGAAAAGGGCAGAGGGAGGGTGGATTTGGAAGGCAGGGGAGGCTTGGATCCTTGACATTCTACAGAGCAGCAGACATTCTGTTCTGGTTGCTCCCCAGGGTTAAAGGGGGTACAGTGAGCCCCAGAGACAACTCCAGTCAGATCATCCCCTCAGGGCAGCAGGACCCTGTCTCCAGAGAGCCCCCCCTATTGCAGAGTTCTTCTGGGGACTTGTCTGCTCTTCTTACAACACGCCGGGGGCAGAAGAGCCCGAGCACCTGCCTGGCTCTGCCCAGACCTCAGCAGGTGGCAAGGGCTGGGCACTGGGGGCCCTGCCTCTTTCTCACTTCCATCCAGCCCTCCCGGAGCTCAGCCCCATCCTGCAGAACTGAGTCCTTAGAGAGAAGATGCCCCCCAGCATCCTGGGCACGGCTGAGGCTGGACCTGCAGGGTGGTCTTTCCCTCTAGCTGTTCACTAGTTCTCCTGAATGAAGCTTCAGTTCCTTCCCATTGGGAGGGAGGCACCTGGCCTCTGCATTGCCTCCCTTCCCCCACCCCCACCTGGGGTTAGACCTTACTCTCCTGCACCCTTTGGGTGGAGAGTGGCTGAGTGCTACATCCCTGACACAGATTTGTAAAGATGGGTTCCTCAAGATGACTGGGAGGGAGCCTGGTGAGCCCGGCTCTTCAACCCAGTGCAGTGCTGTGTTTCCAGGAACTCCAGAAAGACCTGTTGACCTCTGGGGCCTTGCCAGAGGGGCCCAGCTCAGAGGGCAATGAGCAAGGGGGCTGAAGGCCAGGAAACTCAGCTCATACCGTGGGATGTGTCCGCCTTGCTATAGGGCAGAATTTTAAGACTCAGTGTCTCATTGCTCATATCCTGTAGGTGGGCAGAGAGCCCCTGACCATGCCCAGACTCCTTGAACTTGGCCCCCTCTGTGGTCCCAAGGGGGAGCACCCCTGGCGCCCTCTGGGCAGTGAGCCACAGCAGCTCGGAGGAGCCAGGGTCGGCAAGGAGAGGACAGCACGCTGTGCCTGAGCCCTGGCCCCCTGACTTGCAGCTGGGAGGAGGAGCCGGCAGCCACCTCACCCTGAAGTCTATGCCGACCGTGGCTATGAAGGTCCCGGACAGGAAGGCCCCGTCTTTGAATTGGATCAGGAAACAGGTTTTGCCAACGCCTGAGTCTCCCAGAAGCATCACCTAGGAGATGGGGGGCAGAGGCAGTTAATGGGGAGTTGGGGCAAATTTCTGGGCTTCCAGGGTAAGAGACCCTGGAAAGAGGGGGGGAGGAGCAGAGGGCCAGAGGGCCAGGGAAGGATGCTGTCGGCACTGAGGGCCACCTGGTTCTGGAAAGCCTACCGCTACCTTCATCCTGCCTCTCCTCTCTACTCCTTGGCTCAGCTCATTTCTCAGGCCCTCCTTCTGACTCTCCTGTCCTCACCCAGTTTCCTGAAAGCCTGAGCTGAGACCTCAGCAAATGTGCTCGGTGGACCCAAAGAACCACCACTTCCAGAAGGGAAGTGTTAATACCGTGGCCAGGGATTATCACCCAGGGGAGGCTATCGGATCTGATAGGGGCGGGCACTGTTGTGTGCAAAGGCATATTCTAAAATGACCACTGCTGTTGTTTTCTTTTCTTTTTTTGGTCACAAGTTTTATCTGGAAGTTTCTAATGACATTTTATGTTTATAAAAGGGTTGCATGAACTAGGGAGGGTTGAAATTTATGCTGAAATGGGGAGACAACGAATCTGACGTTCCTTCTGCAGAAACCTCCCAAGTGGGACTGAAGGTTGCAAATGAGCATTCCTGGGTCACTGTAGGGGAGGGCGCGTGGGGTGGGGTGTGTCCCTCCCTTTTACTGTCTGGTCAGTCTCAGCTCATCTATCTTCTTTCAGGGACAAGACAAGTGGGGCCAGGGGAAGGGAGCCTTCTGTCTAGTCATTGCTCAAGCTTGGAGAACAGAGGTCTGGACCTAATGCTGGAATTTCCCCAGTTGGCTGGTTAGATACTTAATGGGTTGAGCAGGGACTAGGTCTGAGTTATTTTTGAGGCTCTGACCTTGACAATGGAGCCCAAAGGCATTCCTGCTGTAGGCATGGGGTACTAGGATTAGCTAACTTTGGCGAAAAGGTAAGGGGACTGAGCAAAAGGCATATGAAGGCTGGGGTCCTGGCTTGTAAATGGCTACTGGGGGATGTTCGGAAGATTCCTTAACTCTTCTGTGGCATGGTTTCCACAGCAGCTAGAAGGGAGGAAGGATAATTTTGTTGAGGCCTCTTTGGAGTCTATTAATGACTTGGACCAATAATGCTGATGTGAACTACTTGAGACTCAAGGAAGAGTGGCCCGGGGCTGGGTGCTGCCTGCCTGTGGCCCCCATTCCCTCTAATTTGGCCCAAGGAGCTCCTGCCAGGCTCCTCCCAGACTGGCCTGGACTCAGTCTCCTGGGGCAAGCCCAGGGGGATGCAGGCTGCTGGAAGCCACGGGCCACTCTCCACAGATGCTGCTTGACCCAGGGGAGATGGAGAGCTGGAGGCTGGGGAGATGGAGAGCTGGAGGCTGGGGAGCCCTCTGGAGTCAGCTCTGCTCCCTGGCTCCTGAGTCCTAGCCCCTGAGGGGGAAGGAGGGAGGGTGAGCTCCTGCATCCTTTTCAGATCACAGCTGCCTTGAACAAAAGATGCTCACTGCCCACCCAGCCAGGCGATTCCAGCCCAGCCTTGCCACCTCCTAGGCAAAGAGCCCAGCTGGCTTTTCAGGCCAGGAGGTCAGGAGGTCCCCACCAGCCTGGGGCCTGGCCCTTAGCAGCTCCCCCTCCTCTGAAGGCACAGGGGCCCATTTCCTGCCACCAGCCCACACAGGACGCCTATCTCAACGGCTCTGGGTGGGTGACTTGCAGAGTGGCTTCCCCTGAAACAATGGGGGTGGAGGCCCCAGCTCCTAGTCAGAGTGAGCCGTGGGGGCGGGGGAGGACACCAAGGCACAGGAAAAGTCAGGTCTCCTCCAAGGCCACACAGCACGACACAGGGCAACCCCTCACTCATCCCCAACCTTATAGAGGAAGAGTGGAAGCTCTGTGCTCCCTCAGCACCTCGTTCAGGGTTCCCGGTCCCTGACTCCTCCCTGGGCCCAGAGGGAGGGCAGACAGACCAGTGTCCATTGCCTCCCTCACCTGCTTCTGTACAGGGCAGCCCTGCAGAGGGATCTGGCCCCAGAGAGGTGGCTTAAGCTCACCCACCGGGGACTTGTGACTAACCAACAGAATCTTTCTCAGGTTCTAAAAATTCTCAGGTGGGCCTGCATTTTGGTTAGCAACATCCTCCTGGAAGAAGGCGGGAGGCAATGGCTGCGGGAGCAGAAAGGGAAGGGGTAGGGCTCGGGGGCACCCGGGGTCCCACAGAGCTTCAGGCCTAAGGCTTCCAAACGCGATGTTCGGTCACGGCTGAGAGCTTAGCTGGGGAAAGGGCATTAACCACAACTGCTCCGCCGCCAGGGGGCGTCCTCTCCGCGTCTCCAGGCATCCCTTTATCCTAGCGTTTGGGGGTGCCTGTGCCCAGGAGGTTTGTGTGCTTAACCCGTACCGAGAAGCACGGGGTTCCCGGGAGATCATAGCGGCCAGGGTGCAGCAGAAGAAAATTGGGTTGGGGTCCGCTGTGTGGGGAGTCATTCAGTGCTTCCGACCCTCCCCTTTCCACCCTTGCTGAGCCAGCCCAGAGCCCTAGACGATGGCATAGCTCCAGGGGCTGTCTCCACCCTTCCTCCCTGCTCTGGGAGACCCGGTTCCCTGGGGAAAGGGCTGAGTCCAACGCAGACGAAGCCAGAAAGGGGCTTGGACCGGGGTCTCAGGGCAAAGGGCGCGGGGAAGGGTGACCCTCAGAGCCGGCTGGGGAGTCCCCAGCGCTGGGCGCAGTGCCCACCCACCTTGCCCGTGACATCGTAGCTCGGACTGCAAGGCGGGGAGTGCTCGGGGGCCTCTCCATCCCGGGCGGCAGCGGCGCCAGACATGCCCGTCATGTCCCCTGGACCAGAGGTGAGCTAGGGCTGGTGGCGGGCGAGGGACAGCGCAGGGACCGCCCCGCTTTAGGCTCCACCCCATCCTCCCACCCTCCACCGCCCCGGCCCGGACCCCGACAGGCTCCTCCCTCCGTCCGGCCACCCCGACGACACCTGCCCCGAGCAGGCTGTCTCGCGGGGGCGCGCACGACCGCAGGGTCAGCGCCTGAGGGGCAGGCGGGCCCCCGAGCAAACTGGCCCGGCTTCGCGCTCTGGGGACACGGGCCAAATCCAGCCCCAGGACCGGTCCCCCGGGGTCGCCAGCGGCCCGGGCTAGGTTCCCCGGGGAACGGTCCCTGGAAATCCAGCCTGCCTCGCAGGGTCTGGCATCGCGGGGAGCCCGCGGTCCGGCGCCCCGGTTCTCGCTGCCGCTGCGCAGCGTGGCCTGCAGGCGGCGCCCGAGCCCCGGCCAGCTGGCGGCCGACAGGGGTCCCTGGGTCCCGGTTGTGAGCCGGGGATGCCTCCGGGCAGCGGGGCGCTGGTTTTGTGAGGAGGCGTGCCTTGTGAGGAAGGCGCTCAGGCACTTTTGCTTTTGCTAATGCACCCCAGCGCGAGCTTTTCTGAATATAATTTTATTTACCCACCGAAATTCACCTTGCAGCACATTTACACGGTGGGTTTTCACGGCCCCTGGTGGATGCCAGGACTTTGACCCTTTTATAGTGCAGATCACCTCTCATTTCTCCCTGACCTGTTGGGCTGCGCCCAGAATGACCCATCCTGGGAAAGCCTTCCCCCCACACAGCTCCCAATCTAGGCGCTCCTAAAGGCCGGGCTGGCCTTATTCATGCCCGGCACCCGTCCCTTGGCATGGAGCAGGCCTTAGATGTTTGGTATTAAATGCATTCATGAGGTCGTGGATCATTTTGAGCAGACTGTCCAGGACACCCCAGGAATCCTGCAGCTCCTGGTGACAGAGTGGGAGTGTGTCAGGGGTTGCCCCTAGTAGGCTTCAGGGACTCTGTGGCCCTGGCCAGCCATTTAGTTACTCCTGTCCCAGCATTGTATACAAGCACATAGCTTACTTCTGAACAGGGCGGGTGCATTACACAGGGGCTGACTGAAGGGTGTGTAGGGGGAGAGGGGCATCTGCACCTCTTGACTTAGGTGTTGGGGGTAAGGGGCAGGTGTGGCTTATGGGAGATTATAGGCCTGGTGGGGACTGTGTGTACACCTGCCTCTTAGCTCTGTGATTTTTGGCATCAGCTGGAGCTATTTTCTGGCGCTGGGCATGCCATCACCTCATCTATACGTAGGTGGGCCTCAGAGAGCCATCTGTGGGAGCTGAGAAGCTGTACGGTACTCTGCAGATGTGTGGTATGGTCAGCTCTTTGGATGCCAGAGTCACCTGCTGCAAATAACACCCCAGCCCACTCTGCGCTCTTGAGTGCTCACACCGGAACCCTGAAGGGGCAACGGTTTTCAGAGCAAGAGAGTAATGGCCGACGAGAAATGAGAGAGAGGAGGAGGCATGGCCCTTGCTCCCCGTCTACTGCAAACTACGCTGTTATGGGTTGCATTACATCCCTAAAACCATCTGTGGATGTCCTAGCCCCTACTCCCTCAGAATGAGAACTTATTTGGAAGTGGGGTTGTTGCCGGTGTGAGTAGTTAAGATGAAGTCGTACAGGAGTAGGGTGGGCCCTTAATCCAATATGACTGGTGTCCTTGGAAGAAGACGAACAGACACACAGGGAGAAGAGGCCCTGTGAAGACAGAGATAGAGATTGGGGTGCCGCATCTACAAGCCAAGAAATGCCAAGGATTGCTGGGAGCCACCAGAAGCTGGAAGAGGCAAGGAAGGAGCCCCTCCTAGAGCCTGCAGAGGGAAATGTGGGCTTCTGACTTCCATCCCTAGTTTGCGTTGTTGGCTCCACCAAGACCCTCCTTTGTCCTGTGGTAGGTTTGGGAGAGCCAGGCCTGTCCTGTGTCAGCCTGCTTCAGGCTCTCAGTTTGACCACATACTTTCTTCCTTCTTAGAGGTCAGATGCCACACTTTTCTTACTAGGCTAGCGGCAAAATTTGGAGGTCCCACCCCGATGCATCTGTGGAGTGTGAATCAGAGCGTTCCCACCCACATCTACCCCACTGTCTGCCCTCTGAGTCTGCCAGGCGGAACAATGGGCGTGGAGTGAAGGGAGAAGGCTGGTGCCTGTGAGGGCCCCCTGTGAACTTGCGTGCTGAGGGGCAGACGGGGAACGGGCCCATGGTGGGGGATGCCTGGTATGGCAGCCTGGTCCAAGGCCTCAGGAATTGTCTGGGCAGGCTTGTTCTCCTGGGACTCAGCCCTGTCCTTCCCAGCACTCTGGAGGCCGGTCATGGGAGAACGCTGGGCGCTGGTGTCTCAGGTTGGATTAGGCCCTGGCACACATGCTGGCCAGGCTTTCATTTCTGCTTTACTCTGAATCCCTGGCCATCATGAGTCCTTGCCTTCCTTGCTGTGACCTAACAGGCAAGTCCAGTTTCTGGGGGTTCCCCTTGCCTCTTCCCACCAGTGTGCTTTCAGCCCTGAGTGTGGTCCCACAGGCCCTGTGCTCCGCTCCATCCTGATCCTGAGGAGATCCAGGGAGAGGCAGAGAGCTAAGAACAAAACTTTAATTGTTGGCCTGCCAGCTCCCTAGGACCCACACAACAGTGTTAAATTTGGACTGTACTTAACATCTGAAGCCATCCCTTTGCTTCTCCACATTCTTCTTGCCCTGGAAGGTGGACCTGAGCAATCTGTATCAAGATATTCTTTCTGGTTTCCAGTTGTGTTCAGCCAATGGGGAGCCCCAGGAAGAGATGGGGGAGCAGGAGGAGAGCACGGTAGGAAGGAGCTGCCTTGTTGCCCTGGTTAGCTCCCAGGAGGGTGACTATGAGTTGCTGGGTTTCTCCACTGAGGGTCACAGCTCCTGCCAGCCAGCCCTCCCCTTGCAGGCCTTTTTCCCCAGGTTCTGACAGTAGATCTCTCCTCTTGTTTTTTTTTTTAGGTTAGGGCTGGAACGGAGGCCCTGCGCCATGCACGGACACTGCACCATACCCCCTGGTTCCCCAACACCCTGCCTCCACCTTGGTAAGTAGTCTTTGTATTCAACTTTCTTGAATGATCCAATGTGAGCGTCCACCTGTTTCCTGCTGGGACCCTGACAGAGACACACCAGGGCCCCAGAGTCTGGGAGGGCTTACTGTGAATCCAATGCCCACGGTGGCCGAGAAGGAGCCCGGGATGAACTTGCCCTGGTCGAACTGAACCAGCAGAGATGTCTTCCCCACGCCACTGTCACCCACCAGGATGGTCTGAAAGGGAGCAAGAGAGGGGTGAGGGTCTGCAGTGTGAACTGGGCTTTGGAGACACCGTTGTGGCTGTGGGAGTGGGCTCCTTCTACACACACACACACACACACACACACACACACACACACACCCCAAACTCTTGATTTCCTAATCTGAGTCACTGAAGAGGCATGAAAGAATAGAAGGAAACTTGTTTTGCCCCATGTTAATGAACATCTGAGGTGACCATGAGAGCTTGCTTCTCAGACTTCCAACCATAGGGGCGTAACTCACTGAGGCCCCACTGTGCCCTCTGAATGCCCCAGAGGTGTGTTTGCACTGAGGCCATTCTTATCACTGGTTGTTCCCAGCCAAAGGCAGAGTGTGGCAGGGACACTGAGGCAGGCTTGTTTCTGGGAGACACAGGATTCCCCTAATGGCTGAATTTGGCTCTAGGACAGTTTTACAGATCCTTCCAGAGATTGCACGACGGTCTCCTTCACTTGGGGTCAGACCTGCATCATGGTCTGTGGGCTCTCTCTGCCTCTCCCAGCTTCCACCCCACTTTTTTCTTTTCTTTAAGATTTTATTTATTTGAGAGAAAGAGAGAGAGAATGAATGGGGGAGGGGCAGAGGGAGAGGGACAAGCAGACTCCCCGCTGAGCAGAGAGACCCAACATGGGACTTGATCCCAGGACCCTGAGATCATGACCTGAGCCAAAGTTAGATGCCTAACCGACTGAGCCACCCGGGTGCCCCTACCCCACTTTTTTTCATAGGTATTTCCCTTAATAAATTCCCTGCACTTTTAATTCCCTTTGGCACGTTTCTTGGGAGAGTAACACAAAGTCTAAAAAAACATTGTCTATAGAATAAAAAAAATCAGAACGTCTGGATATATGCCTTGAAAGTGTTTGCCCTTGGCTCTGGAGCATTGGAGAGGACAGCATTTCAAGAGAAGGAGAGTTTGGGAAAGAAGGGAATGGCTACTTCTGTACCTGGAGGAAGTCGTAGGGAGAGTTAGTCGGGAAGGTCAGGTCAGGGAAGAAAATCATAAGCAATAGAGAGGAAATATACATACACCTAGAGGCTGGTACTCAGTAGGCTCTCAATGAATGAATGAATGGGTGGATGGATGAATGAATGAGTTCTAAATGCCTTAGTTTTAAAATGGACAATAGCTACTTTCCAAAGACAAGCATTCAAAGTCATTGGAAAGACTCAAGAGATGCCAACTTTAGCTGGACTTGCAAAGCCATAAAGATGCAAAAAGCCAAAAATGTAAGAGCATAAGGATTGGCAGGGTCTCCTGGGGTTGGACCCATGGCCCTAACACTCTTTGGCTCTGACAGTGGCACATGAGATTATTTGTAATATTGACTTTGGATGTCCCCTGACTATGGTCCCCCACCTCCACTTCACAAACCAAATTCGATTCAGCTTTTATTTCCTCCTGGTTTAAAGGGCTCCATTTGTTTGTTGTGTGCAGTGGCTTTAATAATTTACATCTCAAATCCGACTTTCTTGGGCTTGAAGAAGTGCTCCCTAGAGAGACTATTTCAGAAGGTGAAGGGTCAGTCCCTCCATGTCCACCTTCTTCATTTACTAAAGGATATAACACATCAACATTCTTTTCCCTTTTATCCTTTTCCTTTTCAGGGTGAAGGATTCATTTTCTTCTCTCATTATATGAAAAGAGTTCCATCTTCTTGGGACCTGTTCTGGTTTAGTGGGGACATGGTCCAGGGTGACAGGGTTCAGCACTTCAGGTCCTGCCAAATCCTGCCTGGGGGCAGGGGCAGGATACTGCTGCCACGTTTTGGTGCAGAATTTCTGAAAATCCTATATTCAAACCTGGTTTCCAGGTCCGTAGGAAGATGTGTTTGTCAAGGTAGGAAGATAGGACACACTTGATTTGATAGTTTTTTTAAGCTTGCTTTAGAACATTAAAATATTGAGACACGTTGTATATGGATATCCATTTGTATTCTAGCCCTGGTCCCCCAAATGTTAGGGATGAGTCTGCCTAAATCCATTACCTTAGATACACAATGGAGTTATTCTCTCCACAATAGCTGCCAGGATTTTCCTAAAATTTCTCTAGGTTCGCTCCAAATTTCACTGCTTGGAGAAGCTGAATGTCAACCTCAGATCCAGATTTTCCACTGTACCTTCCCTCCTAGGGAGCATTTGTGAAAATGTTGATTAATCATGGTTCTACAGAAACTTTTGTGCCAACTTTGCCACCATTCAGACAGGTGTTTTTGTTCTTTTTTTTTTTTTTAACATTTTAAATTCTTTTTAAAAATTCAGTTAGGTAACATATACTGTATTATTAGTTACGGGGGTAGAATTTAGTGATTCATCTGTTGCATATAAAACCCAGAGCTCATTTCATCAAGTGTCCTTTTAATGCCCATCACCCAGTTACCCCTTCCTCCCACCTACCTCCCCTCCAACAACCCTCAGTTTGTTGTTACGTCTTTTTTTTTTTTTTAAGATTTTTAAATTTATTTGACAGAGAGACAGAGACAGCGAGAGAGGGAACACAAGCAGGGGGAGTGGGAGAGGGAGAAGCAGGCTTCCCGCTGAGCAGGGAGCCCGATGCGGGGCTCGATCCCAGGACCCTGGGAGCATGACCTGAGCTGAAGGCAGCCGCTTAACCAACGGAGCCACCCAGGCACCCCAGTTTGTTGTTGTCTTAAGTCATTTTGTTTATGTTTGTATTTGGGCTTCATCTACTTCCAAAAGGAATTTGAGGTGGCTTACAACGAAACTGTACAAGAGGGCGGTTAAAGATGCTGCCCGAGGAAATCTTCAGTCCCAGAGTGAGATGGCTTGTTCCTGTATCTGAGCATTACAGTTGCTTCTAGATTTCCTGGCACCCAAGACAAAATGGGAAACCAGATGGGGTGTGTAGTACTTATTGCCCGAGTCTATGCAGTCAGTGAGTATTTTCTCCTGGCATGCGATGCAGAGAGGAATCTCTTATGTGGATTCTTATATAAGGGCCTCAAATGACAAAATGGGCAATTGTCATTTTGCAGAAAATGCAAAGCTTTTCCTATGGGCTTTATTTTGTCTTTTCAAATTTTTATTTAAATTCTAGTTAGTTAACATATAGTGGATTTTGGTTTCAGGAGTAGAATTCAGTGATTCATCACTTATATACAACACCCAGTGCTCATCACAACAAGTGCCCTCCTTAATGCCCATCACCCATCTAGCCCCTCCCCCACCCCCTTCCCTCCATCAACCCTCAGTTTGTTCTCTGTCCTTAAGAGTATCTTATGGTTTGCTTCTCTCTCTCTCTTTCCTTCCCATATGTTCATCTGTTTTGTTTCTTAAATTCCACCTATGAGTGAAATGATGGTATTTGTCTTTCTCTGACTGACTTATTTCACTTAGCAAATACACTCTAGCTCCATCCATGTTGTTGCAAATGGGAAGATTTCATTCTTTTTTTAAAAAATTATTTATTTATTTGAGAGAGAGAGAGCACACATGAGCACGAGTGTGGGGAGGGGCAGAGGGAGAGAATCTTCAAGCAGACTTTCTACTGAGCACAGAGCCTGCCCCAGGGCTCTATCTCAAGACCCATGAGATCATGATCTGAGTTGAAACCAAGAGTCAGACTTTAACTGACTGAGCCACCCAGGCACCCCAAGATTTCATTCTTTTTTGATGGCTGAGTAATATTCCGTTGTATATATATATATACACACCATATCTTCTTTATCCATTCTTCAGTCGATGGGCATTTGGGCTTTCTCCATAGTTTGGCTATTGTTGATAATGTTTTATACACATTGGGGTGCATGTACCTCTTCAAATCTGTATTTTTGTATCCTTTGGGTAAATACCTAGTAGTGAAATTGCTGGGTCTAGGGTAGCCCTATTTTTAACTTTTTGAGGAACCTCCATACTGTTCTCCAGAGTGGCTGCCCCAGTTTGCCTTCCCACCAACAGTGTAAGAGGGTTCTCCTTTCTCCATATCCTTTTTTTTTTTTAAAAGATTTTATTTATTTGACAGAGAGGGATACAGTGAGAGAGGGAACACAAGCAGCGGGAGTGGGAGAGGGAGAAGCAGGCTTCCCGCCGAGCAAAGAACCCGATGTGGGGCTTGATCCCAGGACCCTGGGGCCATGACCTGAGCCGAAGCAGACGCTTAACGACTGAGCCACCCAGGTGCCCCTCCTTTCTCCATATCCTTGCCAACATCTCTTGTTTCCTGAGTTGTTAATTTTAGCCATTCTGACAGGTGTGAAGTAATATCTCATTGTAGTTTTGATTTGTATTTCCCTGATGATGAGTGATGTTGAGCATCTTTTCATGTGTCTGTTAGCCACCTGGATGTCTTCTTTGGAAAAATGTCTGTTCATGTCTTCTGTTCATTTCTTAACTGGATTATTTGTTTTTTTTGGGTGTTGAGTTTGATAAGTTCTTTATATCCTCTAGTTTTTCTGTTGACCCTTGCTAAAAGCCAGGGCCTGACATTAAATTGTTCTTCAGCGAACACCTCTCAATGGAAGCTGGGCTAATATTGCCTCAGCACCCTGCTTTCCTGTGACTTTATGGTTTAGGGGGAACATTTAGAAAGCCTAGGTGAACGAGGTGGTTACTATGGCTCTGAAAGTGGTTCTGAGTGACTTTCTTAACAAGACAGAAATTCAGATGGATAGATCTGACTGCACAGAAGTAAAAATGTTCTGGTTGACAGAACATACAGAAATCAAATGAGAAATGATAGAGAGGAAATATTTGCAAGACAGACAAATGGTTAATATATATAGTAATATAAAGAGCTCTCAGAAGAATATCTCAATAGGAAAGTGAACAAAGAATACAAACAGGTACATTTTTTGTGTGTGTAAATGTGGTTAGTTCTATGTGTCAACTTGGCTAGGAGATAGCACCTAATTACTTAATTAAACATTAATCTATCTGTTGCTGTGAAGGTATATTATGGATATATAGATTATATATTATAGATATTATTATAGATTTACAATCAGTTGACTTGTAAGTCTTCAATAATCTGGGTGGGTCTCATCCAATTAATTTAAGGAAGTTAGAGCAAAACTGAGGTTTTCCTGAGGAAGAAGGAATTCTGTTCAAGATTGCAGCATCAGCTTCTGCCTGAGAATTTCCAGCCGGCCAGTCTGCCCTACAGATTTTGGACTTGTCAGCCCCCTAGAGCCAAATCCTTGAAGGAAATCTCTCTCAATATATTTTGTACTGGCACTGTTTCTCCGATACAGTACAACACATAATGCTTTGATAAAAGTATGATAATGGTCAATGTTGCTTGAGATTTGGGGAAACAGGAGCTCATACATGCGTCATTGGTTGGAGCATACATTGGGGCATTTTGTTTTGTTTTGTTTTTAAGATTTTATTTATTTGAGAGAGAAAGAGAGCAAGAGAGAGAGAGAGCACAAGAGGATTAGGGGCAGAGGGAGAGGAAGAGGGACAAGCAGGCTCCCCGCTGAGCAGGGAGCCCACCCTGGGGCTTGATCCCAGGACCCTGAGATCATGACCTGAATTGAAGGCAGACATTTAACCGACCGAGCCACCCAGGTGCCCCACTGGGGAATTCTGAAGAACAATTGACAATATCTATCAAAGTCACAAATGCAAATTCCTTTGAATCAACAGTTCTATGGTTTTACTTGCAAAATTTCACCAAGATGTGCGTACAAGGATGTTCATGGTAGGAGGTGTAAGAGCAAATAATTCAGCAATTGGGGCTGCTTAAATAAACTGTAGAATATCCATGTGATGAAATACTGTGGAACCCATAAAAGAATGAGGTAGGGACGCCTGGCTGGCTCAGTCGAGGAGCATGTGACTCTTGATCTCGGGGTCCTGAGTTCAAGCCCCACGTTGGGTATAGAGATTACTTAAAAGAAAAAAAAGAATGAGGTAGATCTGTATGTGCTCTTTGGGAAAAATGATATTATGGAGTAAAAGAAGAAAGGGCAGAGAGATATGCTTGTGTGCTGACTTATGTTGACTTCACTTGGGTGTATATGCTGATTATGCATACACTTTTTTTTCAGGGAGACAGCAGAAGCTGACTGTGGCTACCTTTAAGGTTCTGGGAATGAAGAGAAGACTTTCACTTGTTGCTTTATCTCTTTCTATTCCTCCCTCTCTCCCGTCTGTCTGTCTTTCTTTCTTTCTTTCTTTCTTTCTTTCTTTCTTTCTTTCTTTCTTTC
>NW_023270494.1:6428970-6537522 GCF_011800145.1 Mirounga leonina
TTCTTTCTTTCTTTCTTTCTTTCTTTCTTTCTTTCTTTCTTTCTTTCCTTCCTTCCTTCCTTCCTTCCTTCCTTCCTTCCTTCCTTCCTTCCTTCCTTTTCTTCCTCCTCCTCCCATTCTTCTTCTTCTTCAAAACATTGCTTGCATTACATTTTTACAAAAGTGTTAATTGGAAATACTTGAGAGTGGGCATCATGGACCATGTTTTCTTTTTGTACTTTTCTCTATTAAAAATCCCTAATAAGTGTAATATACTGGTTGATTAAGTAAACTCCTACATGAGTGATCCTTTACTTAACCTGGAATAAATTGCTTTTCTACAGAAAAGAGCAAAACATTGGTTTTGGAGACACATACATATATTAAACAGCAGTTGTCTCTGCATGGGGGGATCAGGAGTGATTTAAAATGCATTCTTTATGTTCATTTACATTCCATTCTCCTTCTGTAATGAACACACATTCCTTTGTAATTCAGAAATATGTCTGGTATGTGTTGGGGAGGCACACCGTGTTGGGTAACTCAGGTAAAAGCGAAGAGGAAGGCCGATGTCTAGCCTAACTGTTGCTGAACAATTGCTTGATTTTATGTCTTCCAAATAAATCCAGCCCACTAACAGTGCTTAAAAAAAGATCAGGTCCTCTGGGCAGAGGGAGCCTGAATGACAGCAATTTCACTTTGTCGATTTCAGTGAGTGTTACCTTAGGTTCCTGAGGGGTAGGTGGGAAAGCAGCCCACACTCTGTCCTGAAAATCACAGCACTCTTTCACCTCGTCCTTCCAGAGTGTTAACCCACTCTTTGGAGACCTGTGTTTTTCTCAAAAATAAACTTTGCCTCTGCTTGAGTGCCTGGATAAGAACTTGGCTGAGACTCAGTTTCCCATTCCATAGACTGCAGAAAAACAGCATTAGATCTGGAAGATGTTAAGGTTAGTGTTATCAGTGACTTGTTTTGTTAAAACAATTTCCAGTTCATGACAATACATTCTTTCATTTTGGGAGAACCTGTTTTAGAAATAGCCATGGAGTGGATACTCTGCTGACAGCCTGCTCAAGGATGTGTTGTCTTATTAACTCTTGGCTGTCAGGTTCCCTCCTCATTGTGAGCACTGAGCAGGACCAAAGGGCAGCTGGCTTCTGTCTCAGCCTCTCTAGCAGGAAGCAGGATGGTAGGTTTTACGAGCCAGGCCCAGGGTTGAATCCTGGCTTTTTCAATTACTAGCATGTGACTTTGGACAAGTTCCTTGCTCTCTGAGCCTAGATTTCTTTGTCTGAAAAATGGGAATAACATCGCCTTTCCTCTATATTTGTAGTGAGGATTTGATGTGATAACTATATAAAATATAGAGTGTAGCACAAAGTGGGTAGAAAAGATGAAGTGTGGTTGGGCCCAAGGTGAACTGAGTTCAGGACGGTTGCTGAGAACAGCTATGGTTTATGATGGTACAGAGTTCCTTAGCAGAGCTTACAGGGCCGGGAGAAGAATGACAATGCAGTGAAAACAATTCTTTATGTATTCATTTTCCAACAATTATTTACTGAGCATCTACTAAGTATCAGATGTGGTGTTAGCCACTGGGGATACAGCCCTCATGGATCTTCTAATCCCGAGTGGGAGAGACCCAACAAAACCAACCCTTTCAGTACAGGACCTCCTCCCCCCATGAATAGAGTGGGTTCTGAAAATATTGCAGTTTGCAAGTCCAAAGTGACCAAGAGAAGGAGCTTGCACAAGTCTCTGTTCCTTGTAACCAGGAGAACTCAATCAATGCATCGACACACACAGGTAATACACATGCATACACATTACATGTGTGCACCCAAATCACCATAGCACACACAGCATGCATGCCCACATGTCCACAAGCACTTATATTCATGCATGAGCATGTGTTCGCGTGCGCACACACACATACACAGTTGCTTTAGGGCAGGGGAACCTCAGATGATCCATCCAATCCTTTCTTTCACAGATGGGGACATGGGAGCCCAGGGAGGGAGCTGACACATGCAGAAGTTAATGGCCAAGCCAGGACTAGAGCCTCCAGTAGGTTTTGGAGGATGCAGGGCCCCCAGAGCAGCCTGACTTTCCTGTAGTCCCCGGAGGCACTTGTTTTGAGGAGCAGTCTTGCCACCATTCAGAGACACTCAGATAATTCTTTTTTTTTTTTTTAAAGATTTTATTTATTTATTTGAGAGAGAGAGAATGATAGACAGAGAGCATGAGAGGGAGGAGGGTCAGAGGGAGAAGCAGACTCCCTGCCAAGCAGGGAGCCCGATGCGGGACTCGATCCCGGGACTCCAGGACCATGACCTGAGCCGAAGGCAGTTGCTTAACCAACTGAGCCACCCAGGCACCCTGCAGATGTATTTTGAGCATCTTGAGTGTGGGCCCGTGTGGATTGGCTGCTAAGATGTGTCGATCAGGGCTTTGATCACACACCCGTCTACCTATCGGGTTATTGTTCAGATGTTGGTCTTTGGGGCTGACATCTGAAGACTAACTGCCTTAACTTGTGATAGTGACCAATGTTTTAAGGTTAAATGTTTTGTTTCAGGATGTTTTGCAAAAGTCACTTCTGCAGAGACTGCGAGACAGGATGCTATTGTGGTCCTGTCTAAGCTGTAAAACAGGATGCTAGTGTGGTTTTGTCTTAGCTGTCCTGGCTCCCTATTTTCTTGTTGGGACCCTGGCCCTGACTACCTAATTGTCCAACTAACTCCTAACACTTGGGTAAACTGGGCCCAGGAGCAGAGGGCCGGGCCACAGGCAGGACTTTGAGCGGCTCAGATACTGGTCATTCCTTACCCCCTATGTCCAAGAAAGGAAAGTTTACCCACAACTCTCAAAACATCTGCTCCCTTGTTTTTCAGGGATGTCCCAGCTTGCTTAACTCCTTGGTCATTTCCCCGGAAGCCAAATACTGCCCTCGTTTGCAGAGGCCGATGTCTCTCAGCATAACTGTACAGTGCAGAGGATGGGCTTGTTGAGCAATGGGGATGGAGGGCTGACCGAGCCCTCACTCCAGATTGTTGATCTTACTTCATGGTCTGGAGATACGTAAAGTGCAAAGCTGTCTCTGGCCACATCCTGGAAAAGCTTGGCTTATCAGCTGCTGTGTTTTTTTAATGTGTGTGCAAATAAGCCTCCTGCATACCTACTCATTCCTGATTAGGGTGTGAGGGGCTTATGTCCCTCCTTGGGACTCTCTCGCTTCTCAAGATGTCACGGGGTGTGTGTGACACTTAGCAAAACTGGCTCCAGGGGCAAAATATGAGAAAGGGCCCTATCATTTCCTGGCTTCTGTGCTCCACCCTGGGGCTTGCTGGCGTCCTGATGGGAGGGATGGGGAATGGGCACAAAGTTGTCAGAAAGAAGGAGTAAGACAGGCAAAGCTGGTGCTGACCTTCTTACTTCCACAGGTAGTTATTATAAGGGGGGGAATGAGGAGTGAGGGGGTAGTAGCCATGAGCAATGAGCAGCTTTCTTCAGGAAGGAGGCCCTGGTATAACTGGCAAGTGTCTGGAGGATTCAGGTTGGCATCAAAATCCACAGGCTCTTCCTTGGTCTAAGGCACAGCAATGAGAGTTTCCAGTATGTTCTGAGGACAGAGGCCCCTCTTGCCCATTGGACCAGTAGGTCCCTGCTCACATACCCCTACTCTTTGAACCCCTTTCTTTGTAGTCTGGGGTTCGATACTCTCCACCTCCTCATTCCTGGTCTAGAATCTCTCTGGTCTAGAATCTCTCCTCTGGCTTTCGGGCTTGGGCCCAAGCTCCCCTCAGCTGAATTCCTGACCTCCTGGGCTCCCAAGGCTACACCTGAAATTCCATGTGGCTGGTATTGTGTCTCTCAGTTTCGGCTCTCTAAGACTTCTGTGATGGAGCTGGGTTCACTCTGCCCAGTCTTCCCACCAGAGGAGAAGGACTGAGTAAGAGCCAGCTCCACCCATTGGGTCTGTGTCTGCAAATTTCCACCAAAGCCTAGAAAGAGTAGCAAAGTCCTCCTTTTAGAGAATCCTTCGTGGCTGCAGACAGGAGGGTATTTCTTTTTTTTTTTTTTTTTTTAAGATTTTATTTATTTATTTGAGACAGAGAGAATGAGAGACAGAGAGCATGAGAGAGAGGAGGGTCAGAGGGAGAAGCAGACACCCTGCTGAGCAGGGAGCCCGATGCGGGACTCGATCCCGGGACTCCAGGACCATGACCTGAGCCGAAGGCAGTCGCTTAACCAACTGAGCCACCCAGGCGCCCCGACAGGAGGGTATTTCTAAAAAACTTATTCATGATCACTGAGACTTGTTGCATTGCTTCTTGCCTTGAGATTTCACCCCTTCTACCTCCTTCCTCTTTTCGTTTCTTCACCAGTGGGAAGTGGCCAAAGGAGGAAGTTCAAGAGTGGGGAAAGCAGAAGGTTGGAAGATGCCGGAGCTGGGTCGGAGTTGACTGGCTCCATCAAGGGGGGCTTGTGCGAAGAGAGAATGAACCTGCTGCTGCTCTTCCTCCTCTTCCAGGGTGCAGGTGAGGGGGGCCTGGGTCTGTACCAGAGAATAGCTTCTGGGGCAGGATGAAATGGCTGGTGGAGGGAGGAGGGGGCCCAGCAAGGGGCCCTTCTGGGAAACAGGCTCTGTTTCTAAGCAGTTTCTCCAAGTAGTGAATCTGTGTGTGTCATCCACCCTATTCCTCACCCTGCACAAGGCATAATTCCTGACCACCCACAGGTTGATTTTTCCAAATGGACTTGGACTGATGGGCCCCCCTGGTCTAAGAGAAACAGAGGAGCCCTGGTTGCTCAGGAGAGCTGGTGAACACTTGCTTCTGCACTGTCACCTTTGAGAATGCCTTATGAAGAAGGGAAGGAGTGAGGATGGGGGCGGCTTTGGAGGAAAGAAAGCAGGGAGGGACACGTGGTTCTAGGCATTTGGGGTAGAAGGAAATAGTAGAAGTTGCTGAGGGGCTGAGATGGGGATGGTGGTGGAAGGAAACTGTAAGTTGATGGATACCATTTTGATTAAAAATTAAGGGGATTTTCTTGACCTGGAAATGCTGGAGGGCCGCAGGGCTCGGTTTTGGGCTTCTCTCTCTAGAGCTCTAGAGCCATTCCCTCACTGATCTCCTCTCCTCTCTTGGCTTAAATACCACCTCTATACAGATGATGCCTGATGTTGTAACATTAGCCTGGACATCACCCTGGACCCCAGAATCTTTTAGTCAACTGCCCATTCAACTCTCCACTAAGATGTTGACATTTCAAATGTGACCTGAGCATATCTTCCCCTCTCGAATTCCTTTCTCTTCCATGTTTGTGTTTGGCAAGCTTTGTGTTTGGTACTTTTCTAGGTACTTGGGCAAAACCTGAGGTCATTCATCTCTTCTCTCATATCCCATAATGATTCTTGGGAAATGCAAGCCAGATCCTGTCTTTCCTCTGGTCAAAACCCTCTAATGACTTCCTATCCTATTCAGAGTAAAAACATAGAGTTCTTCCAGAAGCTAAAAGGTGCACCACCTTGTTCTCTCACCGCATCATCTCCCTGATCACCTCTTCTACTCTGCTCCCTCGGCTCAACCCACTGCAGGCAAAATGGCCTCTTAGATATTCTTTGAACATGTTAGGTACACTCCTGCCTCAGGGCCTTTGCACTTGTTGTTCTCTCTGCCCGGAATGCTCTTCTTCATATAGCCAGTTTGATTCTCACTGAGGCTTGCACTGATAAGAAACCTCATTAAAATAGCAATTCCCCTGCATTATTTTTCTCTATGTCTGATTCCTCCCTTCCCCCACCTTGAGAGAACATAAGCCATAGGAAGGCAGGGATTTTTGCTCCTGTAAACATACGAGGTATAGATTAGACAAATAGCAAGTATTAGTTGAGTGAGTGAATGTAACTCATGGAGAGGGAAAAATAGGATCACCATACTCCCCATCTTTCTTTTTCATAGAACTGAACACTTGAAACTCTTGACATTAGTTGTAGAGGACATGCATTGCTCATGAGCATGTAAAATGGTGCAGCTACTTTGGAAAACAATTTGACATGCCTCAAAATGATAAACATGTGGTTACCACATGATCCAGCAATTCTACTCCTAGGTGTATACCCAAGAGAACTGAAAACATATGTCCATGTAAAAACTTGTTTGCAAATGCTCGTGGCAACATTACTCATAATCGTTAAAAACTGGAAACAACCTAAATGTACATCAACTGATGGAGGAATAAATAAAATGTGGCATACCCAGACAATGGAATATTATTCAGCTATAAAAACAAATGAATACGGACACATGCTACAACACAGACCAACCTTGGAAACATTGTGCTACGTGAAAGGATCCAGGCAAAAGAGGCCATCTATTGTACCATCCCATGCCTATGAAATATCTGAAATACCTAAATTCACAGAAACGGGAGGTAGATTAGTGGTTGCGACGGGCTGGGGGAAGGAGTAAGGGAGAGTGACTGCTAATGAGTCAGGGGTTTCTTTTTGGGGTGATAAAAAGGAATTGGGTGTGGTGATGGCTGCAGAGCTTTGTGACTGTCCTAAGAACTGCTGAGTTGTACACGTTAAAAGGGTGAATTGTGTGGTATGGGAATCATATGTCAGTATGAACATAATCAAGGAGCAGAGGGAAGAATCAGGAGTGGTGGAGTTCTCCTGGTAGAAAAGTCTCTGGGTAGCATTTGGCATTGGAAGAAGGTGTTCACGGCAAGTGGACAGCCCTTTATGATTTGTGAGTATTTTACGTGGTCAAATTTGATCATTCCATCAGTCAGAGAAATGAAAATGATACTTCCAAGAAGTGGTAGGTGCTGTAAGGAGACCTGAGCTAGGTGACCTGACACAGTGAGCCTCAGGGAGCAGGGGGTTGGTGCTATCGATGGGGTGGGCTGCGAGGAGCCTCTGGGAGGAGATGTCTGAGCAGAGGCCTGGAGGACGAGGAGGAGCAGGCACTTAGGATCAGGGGCAGGTTTTCAGGCACAGGCCAACAGTGAGCACAAAGGCTGTGACAGGGACATGAGCCTGGCCTGAGCAGGCCTGAGGAATGGACGAGCTGTGTGGCTTCCTCACATGCTTCAGAACAGCCTGGTGGGGCAGACTGGGAGAATGTCACTGTGTCTGGGGGAAAAGTCTTAGGGGAGGAAAGTGACATGTCCAGGACCATAAAGCTGGTAAAGGCAAAGCTGGGATGGGTCGTAGGAATGAAGAAGGCAGATCTGGGTAAGCCTTTAGGAAAATCAACAGGGCGGCGGATGCACAGAAAGGACTGCTTCTTTTTTCCCTCTGACATCTGGAAACAGGGGAAGTTGGTGAGCAGATGTGAGAGTAGCACAGCTGTGTGTGCACGCGCGTGTGCACCCACGTGATCAAGGCAGAGTGGGCACATCAGCTGGAAGCCAGCAAGCACAGCTGTGTGCTAAGCAGGAACCTGGTCTGTGCTGTGAACCGTTGTGCCCCCCTCACTAGCCTTTCCCACTGAATTTCCCATAACGAGCAACCAATTTACCCTGCACCGCTTCCCACTTCTAAAGAGTTCATTGTTTCCAAGGTATACAAGGGAAAAACACCAACCAGAGTTCCCACTGGCTTTACAGCCTTCACTTTCTGTGAGAAAGGAAGAGATTGGTATCCTGTATTTTCAGAGAAACCTTAGCTGCTTTGTCCACCTTCAGCCTCGCCATAAGTGGTGGCAGACGGGGACAAGACCCACGTGTGCTGGCCCAGAGTGGAGACTGGCTGACGTCCTGTGCTGTGTTGGAGTTGGGGTCCATCCTGTCCCTCTCTGACAGTGAGCCTGTTACCTCCCCCTGGGGCTCAGCTTCTTCCTCATCTAGGATTACTCCCGATCCACTAGTCTGGGAGTAACCATGCCTGTTGAGGATGCTGCTCCTTGGGGCTCAAGGCTGCCTTCTTTTTTTTTTTTTTTTTTTAAAGATTTCATTTATTTATCTGAGAGAGAGAGTGAGAGAGAGGGAACGTGAGCAGGGGGAGCAGCCAGCAGGGGAGAGGGAGAAGCAGACTCCCCGCTGAGCAGGGAGCCCGATAGGGAGCTCGATCCCAGGACCCTGAGATCATGACCTGAGCCGAAGGCAGACGCTTCACCGACGGAGCCACCCAGGCGCCCCCCTCGGGGCTGCCTTCTGTGTCAGGAGGGTTCAGACAGCAGGGCTGGTGCTCTGCCGAGGTTGGTGGGGAGTGGGCCCCTGGAAAGATGGTTCCAGGAAGCGAGTGGAGCAGACCGTTCAAGAGTGGGGGCCCAACTCCGGTACTCAGGTGAGATGGGTGAATGCCACCTAAAGAGTTTCCTAAGGCTGTCGGGACAAATTACCACACACTTAGTGGCTTAAAACAACACAAATTTATAATGTTACAGTCTGGAAGTCAGAGTCTAAAAGGGTCACCAGGGCTGCGTTCCTTCCGGTGGCTTTGGGGGAGAATCAGATTCCGTGACTTTTCCACAGCCCGGAGGCTGCCATGTCCTTGGTGTGTGGCCCCACCTCATCTTCAGTGTCCCTTCTCCTGCTCTGACTCTGACCCTCCTGCCTCCCTCTGAGAAGGACCTTGGGCCCACCCAGATGCTCCAGGATAATCTCTCCATCTCAAGATCCTTAATTTAGTCACATCTACCAAGTCCCATTTTGCCATGTGAGCTTTACCGTATTTTACAGGTTCTGGGGATTAGGACATAGACATCCTTAGGAAGCCATTATTCTGCTCACCATGCCACGGAACCGCCCTGTCCAGGCATTATTCCCCAGCCCACCCCCTGCCATCATTTTGAAAGTAATAAATGCTCATTGTTGATACTTAGGAAATTACAGAAAAAAAATGAAGAGTTAGGAAAAATAAAAAACTTTATGTCCCTGATCTTAATGCCCAAGGCAACCTGATGTTCATTTAATATTTTTACTTATTTCCTTTTAATCTGTTCTTCTATGCATATTTTAAAAGTTGGTTGAGATTATGCTGTATATGATGTTTTAAAAAAACATTTTCACTTCCTTTGAGGATTTTCCACATAATTAACAGTATTTCTAAGCATAATTACCAGTGTCTGCATTATATTTCATTGTCTATTTATTTCCCTAATTGATGGATGTTAACCTTGTTTCCTTTATTTTTGCTCTTTAAATAATTATGTAATGAATCTTGGTGCATATGTTTTTGTTAGCTTCTCTGATTATTTCCTGAGGACCAAATCCTAGGCATACGATCACTGGAGGAAAAGTCATGATTATTTTGATACATAATTGCCACATTGCTTTCGGTAATGGTTGAATCCGTTACATCCTTACCAGCAGCTTCTCCGTGTGTCCCTGCCAGGTCACCCATGTCAGCAATATAGTAGTCACAAAAACTTGGTTGGTTCCTTAAGTGAAAATGACATCACTTTAAAGTGTTTTCATTTGCTAGATTATGTAAATGGAACACTTCCAATTTTATCATCCACCTGAATTGCCTCTTTGTGACTTGCCTTTTCTTGCCCCTTACCAATTTTCTAAATGGAGCCTTAATGTGCATCTTTTATACACTCTTTCAAAAAAATGATTATTAATCCTTTTCTACGTTCTTGGTTCTAAATATTTCTTGCAGTCTGTTCTTTGCCTCCCTTCAGTCGTTTTGGGGGTATATCCAAGTGTTACATTTATAAAGTGTTACAAATTCACAGACTCTTGCGTGATGTCTTCCATGAATTTTTAAACTTAGAAAGTGCTCCCTTGGGCGCCTGGGTGGCTCAGTTGGTTAAGCGACTGCCTTCGGCTCAGGTCATGATCCTGGAGTCCCAGGATCGAGTCCCGCATTGGGCTCCTTCCTCAGCGGGGGGTCTGCTTCTCCCTCTGACCCTCCCCCCTCTCATGTGCTCTCTCTCTCTCTCTCATTCTCTCTCTCAAATAAATAAATAAAATCTTAAAAAAAAAAAAGAAAGTGCTCCCTTTCGGGCACCTGGGTGGCTCAGATGGTTAAGTGTCTGCCTTCAGCTCAGGTCATGATCCCAGGGTCCTGGGATCGAGCCCCGCATCGGGCTCCCTGCTCAGCGAGGAGCCTGCTTCTCCCTCTCCCTCTGCCTCTCTCCCTGCTCATGCTTTCTCTCTCTCTCTCTGTATCTCTGTGTCTCAAATGAATAAATAAAATCTTTAAAAAAAAGAGAAAGTGCTCCTTTTCATTCAGAAATATTATAAAGGCTCACTTCTGTGTTTTTCTAGTTTAAGAAGTGATTTGCTATTATATGTTGACCTTCTTAATCTCCCTGCGTTTACCTAAGTGGAGCACTGGGAGAGGTGACAGGATCCAGCCACACTTGTGGGAAACCCTTCCCCTCCCCACTTATCTTTTTAGTGTCCTATGGTACAAAAGGCCACACATTGTATGACTACATGTACATGAAATGTAGATTTCAGAATAAAGAAATCTATAGACAGGACGTAGGTTAGTGGGGGAGCGAATCAGGAGTACAGGGTTTCTTCTGAGGTGATGAAAACATTCTGGAAATGGAGGTGATGGCTGCACAGCTCTGTGAATATCCTAAAAACCCCAGAGTATATGCTTTAAAATTAAGAGTAAAATTTATGATATGTGAATTATATCTCAATTTTTAAAATGGACAAAAGTAAATTCTTAGCCTTAAACACACTTTAATTCATTTTAGAAAGGAAGAAAATTGATCACTGTCTTTAACTTAGCAAATTGGAAGAGCACAAGTAGTAATCTTGAGGAAAGAAGAGGAGTAAAATCACATATATGAGAAATTAATAACTTAGGAAATAAAAACTAATCTCAAAAGTGGTTTAATGCAGGAGAAAAACAAGGAAGAGAGGAGGAGAAACAGAAGGAGGACATCCGGCAGCAGGTGTAATCCACACAAATCACAGACCACATGTGGTCAGAACGTGTAATAATAACAGATACGGACATTTTAATTATAAAAGGATACTTCCTAATGCAGGACTTTATGCTAATACATACTCCATGAAATAGGTTAAATTTCTGTGAAAAACAAACCAAAACAATAGAACAGATTCAAGAACCATCAAAGAACTTGAATATTCAATATTCAAGGGAATTCAACAATATTCAGAGGGAAAACACTTTCCAGTAATCAAAGTATTTGTCCCAATAATAAATTTGCCAGGTAGTTTTGTAGATAATTTCTTAGGATTCTAAAGACACAGAAATTCCTTTGCTCTATTTATGTACTGATCTCGGCACATGGAAAAGATATAAATCTGCCAGATTAATTGTGTAAAAGGAGCATCTCATATCAAACCTCAGCAGACAGCACAAAGGAAATTCCAGAAAAGAGCCTTCCTTAGGACTATAGGGCTGGAGCTGAGACCTGACAGCCAGGGTCAGCTAGCAGGTGGGGTTTGTGTGGCCACACTCCATTGCTGGTGGGGACATTTCGAGTGAAGCCAGTGTTTTCAAATTGAGAGGTTCCACACAAAATCCGGATTCCTGGCTACTCTAGAAAAATGAAAAGATCTGAAGCCACAGAGCCCGTATCTTGCACGAGGACAATAGGCTGAAGTGGACTGGGGCCATGCCTTCCATTGGGTCATTTGCTCTCCATATGACGTTGACCACAGGGAGGGGGAGGAGTGGATTATCGGAAGCTGTCATTGCTCAGTGTGGACATTTTTGTTTCTCTGAGATGTATAGTTGTGCTCTTAGGTGATTTCTGTGGTGGCTTTGACCCAGTGGAGTTTTGAAGGACAAAGATCTATCTTGTGGAAGGTGTATTCCCTCTTTGACTGTTACTCAACTCATCGGGCTCTTGGGTTTATTGGGGCTACTTGTGATGCAGGAGTTTGTGGCTCTGCCCTCAAGGGGTGGAGTGGGGTGTGACAAGCACATGGCTTTGTGTTTTCAGGCTCATCTGCCCTCGTAGCAGTGTCTAAGGCAGTGAGTGGCCCAGTGCGGGGCTCACTGACCGTGCAGTGTCGCTATGAACCCAAGTGGGGGACCTACAGTAAGTGGTGGTGTCGAGGAGCTGAGTGGAAAGACTGCCATATCCTCGTTCAAACCGATGGATCAGAGCGGGACAAGAAGGGTGACCGAGTGTCCATCAAGGACAATCACAAATTGCGCACATTCACCGTGACCATGAAGGAGCTCAGGTGGGACGATACAGACACTTACTGGTGTGGGATTAAGAGATCTGGACCTGACCTTGGGGTTCAAGTTAAAGTGACCATTGACCCAGGTAAGAGTTTATGTGTGTGTGTGGATGTGTCTCTTCAGGACCTGCTCTGTCCTGGTCTCTGAGGTTCCTCTCCAGTGACTTAAGGCCACTTGGAGTGAACTGTTACATAGGGGGGTTGAGTCCTGAGTTCTTCTAGGACCCCAACTGACCCCATGGGTTGGGAGGGACAGGGCTTCTCTTAGATGCTCTCATGGCTCCCAGGACCTCCTCCAGGATGGGATCAAGCCTTTCTGGGCACCTGTTCCTCTGCACAGCACAGTGCTTGAGTCTATTGTCCATAGAGATCAAGGTCATGGTTCCAGTTTCATCCGTGGACCAAAGGACCTTCTTCCTTGGGACCCAGAGAACCCAATTCCTGCTAATGCTTTCCTGGACCTCTGGTGCCCACATGTCCCTGCTCATTCTGGAGTTTGGGGCCAGGCTATTCCCACTCCCTGTTCCATACCCGGGCTGAGAGGGAAGAGGCCCAGCACCGTGGGGGTTCTGTGGTTGATTCCTGAGGTCCGAAAAGGCCTTCCCAGTCAAAAGGCTGCATTTCTGGTGCCTGAAATCCCATTACAGGCCATATATGCATTTGGGTCTAATGATGTTCTCTTCTTAAGTACTTCTAGAACGCAGACACTCCTGGGAGGGGGCAGCTCAGAGGTCCCAGTGCCTTGGTTTGAATGAGCTGGTCTGTTGGGCTCTGCTTCTCTGACCCCCAGATAAGAAGTACCGGCTCACAGGGCACTTGTGGCCAGGGGACAGCATGGAGTCTACAGAGCCCCCACCCTACCTGAACCTGTGAGGCATGTTACTGCTGCAAAGGGTAGCACTTTCACTGTCTCACCGAACGTGGAAAATGTTCCTGAGAAGTGACTCTCCTCCCTGTAGAAGCTTAATAACTTGCCCAAAGCAAAGGCTCTTCCTGAACATTATGAGTTTGTCCTGACCTTAGAAGTCACAGATCTTGGGAGTGTTAGCCACCAGGCCAGCTCCTCCTTCTGCTCCTGTCCTTTCTGGATAAATGAGACTGGGGGAGGCATTGGCAGACACCTTGTCATAGGCAGTGGCTGAACTCCAGCTGCCTTTGCCCTGAGGTAACATTAGGCCCCCTCTAATCTTTCCAGGGCCCGCTTGACATCCTCCCTGGACCTGTACCCAGGCCTTCCTGCCTCTGAGGCTGAGTCTCCTAGTGGCCAGGGAGATATGAGCAGTCCAGGCTATAGAACTTTCCCATGGCCCAGCTCCAGGCTCCCCCGCCCACCCCAGGCTCAAAGCCACGTGGAGGGCCGTGGGCAGGTTAGCAGGCTGAATAGTGCATAATCTGGTTTGTATGCCTAGCACCAACTACAGTGTCAACCACCACCACCTCAACCACCATGTCCGCAGCACCAGCAGAGACCGAAGGCCCCCCGACTGTGAGCCGCCCCACCAGTGGCAGGTAAGCCAGCTCCGGTGCACTGTTCCCTGCGGTCGACTTGGCCCAGACTCCTCCAATGAGGGGACCTTTGCAGTCCCAGGTGCCAGCCAGAGCTTGTCCCGAGACCATTTTCCTCCTCTGAGAGGGTGAGGATGCCAGGGGCTCTTCCCACTTGCTATCAGGCCCCACAGTGTCCTTGGAGCTCCTCAGATCCTTCCTCCGGGAGCCCAGTACAGTTTGTAGGTGTGTTGGTGCATTCACTCTTCTAGCTCATTTTTACTGAATTAACTTCTACATGGCCAGCCCTTTGTTGAGCTCTGGAGGCATAGACATGGAGCTGCCCCCCAGGAGCTCAGAGTGCAGGGTGGGAGACTGATGAGCAGGTAGTCAGTGCAGATGGTGTGACCACTGTGTGTGTGTGTGGGGGGGGGTACCAATATCGTAGGGCCACAGGGACAGCTCTTGGTCCAAATGCCAGGAGAACAGGGAGGACTTGGAGACATCCTGTTCCCTCTAATTACCGTTACGGCAAGAATAGCAGTACCGATGTTTGCCCCATCTCGAGAGCACCTGTCAGCTCACAGAGGGCTTTTCTGTCCATCGTCTGTTAATTCTTGGACCCTGCTTCATGAGGACGAGTAGGCAGATACAAATGCCCATTTTATAGAGGAAGAAACTGAGTCTCTCTCATGCTTCTTAGCACTCTGCCCAGCCAGTGCAGCTGAAGTGGCTTTCTGGAAGCTCAGAGGCCTCTTCCCATCGCCTCCTTGGCCCTTTTGACTTTGTTTCTAGACTTGCTGTGATCTCCTTTTGCTGGGCTTTCTTGTAGAATCTGGATGGGAGGTCCCCAATTCTTCTACCCCCACCCAGGACCCCCTCTCTTCACCTCTCCCATTTGCCCTCTGTTTCAAAAGTTTCTTTTTACTAACCTGCTTTTAATAAGTAATAGTTAAGGAGTTTCCTCTTTTTATGAATCAAAGCTGTATGTAAGTATCAATTAGGGTCTTTGATCAGCATGAGATGGATTCATTCATTCATTCATTCATTCAAATAATTATTGAGCCCCCACTCATGCCTATCACTCTCTTGGGGAATACAAGAGGGTACTAGGAAGAACAGAATGATCAAGCTGTCTGCATTCCAGGTACTTACAATTGAAAGATAATTAATGTGCCAGATAGAGTTAATTAATTCATCGATTGATGAGTTTATTCTATAAATTCTGTGACTAGTGATGAATAAGAGATAGTCTTTGCATTAGACTCAGGCTCAGGCTGCCTTAACAAAGCACCACATCCCGGGCCACTTCAAGAACAGATGTTTATTTATACACAGTCTGGAGGCCAGAAGCTGAGATCAAGGTGTCAGCATGGTTGGTTCCTTCTTGGGTCTCAAAAGGAGAATGTGGTGGCTTTTGGCCATCCTTGTCACTCCTTGCTTTATGGCACTGCGACCTCAATTTCTGCCTCTGTTGTCACATGGCCTTCTTCCTTCGCATATCTGTGTGTGGCTAAATTTCCCTCTTGTAAGGACACCAGCTATTGGGTTAGGACCTCCCAATCCAATAGGACCTCATATTAACTTGATTACATCTGCAAAGATCTTATTTCCAACTAGGTCACCTTCACAGGTTCTGAATGAACATGAATTGTGGGGGTGGGGGACACTCTTTAATCCAGTACAGCAGGGGCAAGTGTAGAAGTGGAGAGACCTTTCCAGAGCCCGTTGCCATACAATTTCCGTTAGGTGTCTAGGCCCACAGAAACATTGTGGAACCCTCCTATCCTTTAAAAAAAATTCTTTTTTTACCATCTCTGAGGACACCCAGGAGTGGGGTTCCCAGGCTAGAAACCCCAGGCTTGCAGGTCAAAAGGTGTGTGGCCCTCCTTGCTACCAGGTGGCCGGGGTGTGGCCCGGAAGCAGGAGGTGGGCCGGGGTGCATGGTGTTCTTTTATTGTTTCCAGTGCTAACTCCATGAAGCTCAGCATCCTGATTCCCCTCATCTTGGCTGTGTTACTGCTTCTCCTGGTGACGGCCTCATTCTTGGCTTTGAGAAGGATGAAGCTGCAGAAGGGAGGTGATCAGATATGGCTGACGCTGTGCTAGGGCTGGGCTGGGCTGGGTGGGAGTGTGGGGCTGATGGCTGGCTCTGCTTCCATAGTCTCACGGTAAATGCACCCCCTTCCTCAGAACGCACTAGGGTCTCAGCTCTTTTGGGGTGCTCTCCAGCACCCCTCCCCCATCACAGCCTGGGGACTCTTGTAGTCAAGGAGGAGTGGGGGCTCATTCTTGCTCATCATGTTTCCTCCCCAGTGTATGTCTGCGACCTAAGTTCTAAGTACTTTCTGTGCTCCTCAATATCTAGGCTTTTGAAACTAAAAACCAGGAGAGAAGAACTTATTTCTGTGTTTTCTGTAAAACTGGGGGGGGGGGGGGGGCAGAGAGAAACAGGAACCACAAGCACTTGAAAGTTGGCCCATCAGATGCTAACCCAGCTTGTGCATCTCACTCAGAGGGCAGCCTGGAGGGGACATTCGTGTGCTAGGATTGGCCAGGCACCAGTGATGCAAGGAGGGGACAGGCTCAGCCGCCCAGCAGCCCACAGCCCACCTGAAGACTACCTGGAATTCAGTGGGACAGAGGTGACAAGACAGATAGAAATCAAGTACCATGGAGCCGAAGACGGAGGGATTCAGCACCCTGGGTAGCTGGGAAGACAGGTGTGACTTTGAGTTGACTCCTGAGTGACCAATCTAGTAGAGAAATGGGGTCATTCCAGGCAGGATTTCTGGCAGAAGTTAGCCTGAGCCTGCAATTGCACAGAAGGAAACTTAACCCCAGGGACGCCAATTGGTGGCAGGGCCACCCGATCAGCTGATTGCCCTTCTGTGATGTGGGGGAGATGGGCGAGGTCTCCTTATTTCTCAGGTGGAGAACTGAAAGCTCAAAGAGGTGAAGTGACCAATGTCACAGAGTGTGTCATCTGAGGAGTCAGAACCAGGCTCTGAGCCTGGAGCCCAATTCTCTTTTCTTCCAGATTTCTCTTCCCCAGACCTGGGGGCCCTGCGAGTCTATGGGTGGGCTTTCTAATTCTGATTGTTTTTGTCTTTTAGCTGCTGGGATATCCCCAGAGCAGGTAAGAGAGTCCCTGAGGTCAGACCAGAGACCCCAGACAGCTCCTTTCTCTCCGTCCTCATTTTCCTTCTCCCAGGAGCACTGAGGTCCAAACATATCAGACAAACGATGTGCCCAAGTGTCTGTGTGTTCACGGCCTGGGAGGATGGGGGGTGGACTCTGGAAACAGCCAGAAGGGGGAAGGGCTGGAAGGGAGCAGGTGTGGGGGTTGCAGAGGAACCTGGGAGAGGGGGACCCAGGGAAGCACAGGGTCTGTGTCCCTCTGGGGAAGACGACCTGGGCTTTCTTTCCAAGGTGGTCCAGCCCCCAGAGGGGGACCTCTGTTATGCAAACCTGGCCCTGGAGCCAACCAGCACCTCCCACAACTCCTCCCAGAAGAAGGCCCGTACAAAGTCCTCCTCCTCTGCCCTGGATGATCAGCAGGAAGTGGAATATATCACCATGGTGTGTACTTGGTGGGGCTGCTGTGGGGCTTGGAGCCAGATCTGCCATTGCCCCTGCTCTGAGGATGGGCTTTCTCCCGCCCGTGGGGGCACAGAGGAGGAGGGGCAGGTGCTGGGTCAAGCCATAGCCATTGAAAGACTTGCCTGTGTAGCTCCCCCAGACTTTGGGCTTTTGGAAGTGTCTCCATAGCACTGGGGGACTCAGAGTCCCATTAGACATGGCCCTTATGCTTGGCAGCGGAGACCTGGACAGGCCTGGGATTCCATGTGAACTGTGCTGCCCTAGCGTGGAGTGGAGGGAGGGTCTTCTGCCCTGAAGGCTCTGTGCCCCCACCTCATCCAAGTCCTCCTCCTTCCCTGGGCAAAGCCTCTTGCCTGCCTCTCTGACCCCTTGGGAATCTTTACTACAGGCCGCCCTTCTGAAGGAGGACATTTCCTACATGGCTCTGTCTTGGGAGGCTTTGAATGAGGAGTCAACCTATTACAACATGAACTACCATGTTGCCCACGTTCCCAGCAGGAGCCATGAGGAATCCACGGAATACAGCAGCATTAGGAGATCTTAGCCTGAGCTCCAGGCTCCCCTCTCAAACCCCACATGAAGCCTGTGAGCATGTTCCTGCTCTGTCTGCTTTCTGCCCCCATTCACTTCACGAGGACCAACCAGGGACTGAAGCCTCGGCCTTGTCTCAGGGGGCTTTCGGGAGGTAGATAGGGGTCTCTCTACATCCCTTTTTCTCCCATACAGCTTAAGAGGGGGTTGGGGATACGCTCTGGAGTTGCTGAGGGAGTGATAATGATAATGATGATAGTAATAATTAACCTTTATTTATTGCTTAACATGTGTGGTGGGCTGAATAATGGCCCCCAAAGTTCTCTGCGTCCCAATCCCCAGAACCTGTGAATATGGCAAAAGGAGCCACGTGGATGTATGAAGTTGAGGGTTTTGAGATGGGGAGAGTAGTCTGGATTCTCCAGGTGGGCCCTAAATATAATCACAAGGGTCCTTGTAAGAAGGAGGCAAGAAGGTCATAAGAGGAGAAGGCAGCCGATGACAGAGGCAGAGGTTGGAGTGATGTGGCCAGAAAAGGCAAGCAATGGATTGTCCCCTGGAGCCTCTAGAAGGAACCAGCCCTGCCAACACCCTGACTTTAGTCCAGTGAAACAGATTTTGTCCTTCTGGCCTCCAGAATTATAGGAGAATAAATTGATGTTGTGTTAATGAATTCAGTAAACGTGTGGTCATTTGTTATGGCATCAACAGGAAACAGATATGCTATGTGGCAGGCACCTTCCCCCAATTCTCTACCCCCAGTAACTGGCCGAATCCTTGCAACAACACTATGAGGGCGTCTTTATCATTGCCTCCATTTTACAGATGAGGAATCGAGGTTCAGAGAGGTTCAGTGATGTACCAGGTTTTATCGCTAGGAAGTGGAGGAGTTGAAATTTGAACTTGGGCATGTGGGCTCCCGAGTCTGGCATCTGGGCCACTGTCCTGCATGGCACGTCTAAGGACGAGGGGGTAGGAGCACTACTCGTGCAGGGATTGTTAGCGAGTATTCACAGGTGCCGGACTTACCACCTCTGTTCTAGAGTCCTGGCAGCCCTCCCTCCAGAGTATGTCCTGAGTCCCAGGATGGTGGCATGGCTCGTTGTCTCTGTGGTTACCGGCCAAGTCCAAGCAACCAGCCAGTCCCCTGCCCGCTGTCCCTCTTTCCTTTCCAGCCCCAGAGACCATACTCCTTCCAGCAGCCAAAGTGATCTTTTTAAAACACAGACCTGGTCACTTGCTGCTTATCACCTTCTGGTGGCTTCTTCTGCATGCAGCAGGAAGTCCCGGGGAAGCACGGGTCCCTGCCTGCCCCTAGGACCCCAGCTCCAGCCACTCTCCTTTTGAAAAGATGAAGCTTAAGAAAAAAAAAAGAAAGAAAGAAAAGACGAAGCTTGCTCTTTTCTCAGGGCATTGACACTTGCTGTATCTTCTTTCTGGAATGTTCTCCTCACAGATGTGTGACCAGTTAGCTTCTTTTATCATCACATCTTAGCTCAAATGTCCCCTCCCAGAGTAGACTTCCCTGACCACCTTAAAGGCAGTAGTCCCTGCCACTACCTCCAATTTCACTCTGTCCTGTTGCCCTGTCTTACTTCCTTCATAGCAGGCACAGCTTTATGAACTTATTTATTGGCATGTGGGTTTATTGTTTCCCCCCTCCACTAGGCTGTAGTTTGCCTGAAGGTGAGGACTTAGTCCCTTACTGCTGTATCCCCCTGCCTAGTTTTAAGGTCACATACATTGCGGATTCTTGAATGTTTTTATGTTGCCTTGAATGAATAAATAATGCGACAGTCCAGGCATGGGAACACGAGGCAAGCTTTCAGGAGCAGGGACACCTGAGTCTGTCATTCTAGGAAAAGGGTCCTGAGCCACCTGGGCAATCAAAGGAATTTCAGCATCAAACTCCCAGAAGCATGAAGTGGAGAGATTTCTTTCTCCCCTCCTAAAGCCAGGGGAGGCAGGAGGGGCCATGATTCCTCCTAACTGGAGGACAAAGTTCCATTACTTCACTTAGGTCTCTTTTGGTGGGTGCTGGGATGAAGCATCAGGGAAAGGAGTCATGGCTTGGGTAGAAATGATGAGCTAATCTCGGGCTGCAGGCAGGTGCCCCAGCAGGTACAAGGGCTCTAGGCATGTTTATGGGCTGCTGTTAGTGTGTCCTGGGGTTGCCCAACTTCTCACAGCTACAGATACCCCAGGTGGTCTGGGGGAGGTGGCCTTCGTGGATGTCCATCCCAGCATGTGTTGCTCTCTGCTCCTGTTCCCAATCCCTGAATGATGATTCCCTAGAACCTCAAGAGCAGTACCATCCAGGGGAAATTTGCAGAGTCTAGGCAAACTTAAATATTATTGGGCTGGTCATTTAAGCTGGCTGGGTCAGTGAGACTGTTTTGACCCAGAGCAAGAAGTGGCTACAGAGGGATCTTTAAGTGAAAAAGCTCAAAGCAGAACAAGACTAGAGTGAGTTGAAGTATAAGAATAATAGAAAGCCTTGGGCCAGTGCATCACTGGGCCATTTTAGCTATTGTGCATAAAGTAGCTTTATTGCTGAGTTTTTTTAGCAACCAGCACACAAACAGAACCTGTAAGTACATGGTAATTCTGGATAGTAATCTATCACAGACACTAGTGAAAATTAGAGCCTTGACAGTTCTGATGTAACTCTAGAAACACAGGGAAGACTAGAATTGAGCTCAGTTTGGTTTGGCTGGAGGAATCTGGTTGATTCTGCCTTTATCTTGATGTTACATATGGGCTGGAAATGGAAGGTTCTGGCAGCCTAGCTGAACTGAGGAAAGGTAAATCCACTTAGAAAGACAGATCCACTCTGATCACTTTTGATTGCCTTATTCAAGCTTCCAAAAGATGTCTGCCAGATATGTAACTAGAGATAATGTCTTTATCCAAAATTCCAGCCATCTGGATTGGGGGCTGTCTGAAAAGGGACCTTTTCTTGTCCTGAGAGGTGAGGTTGACTAGCTCATGACAGTTGTGAAAGCTGTCCGGTCCGTTCTACATTCTGCAGCTGGACTGAGCAGATTTCTGACTGGTGGTCCTCACGGGAAGCATTCAGGTTCTCCGGGTTTGGGTCATGACTGTAGGGATCCACCCTGCGTCCAGCCCAATTTGTTCAAGCTTGAACTGAAATTTAGAGAGCGCTGGGGGGAAGTAGTCAAGGCCAGGGGAAGGGAGGCAAACATATACAAGCAGTCTGAAAGGAAACTGTTTCATAATGTTTATAGATTGGTATCTTGGTGTTGTCTCAGTCATATCCGGCCACTCCGTAAAGATTTTGCTAAGGCAGATGATAGGTGACAGACTAGCACCCTCACCGTAAGAATGAGGAAGTTCAGATATGGTTCCTCTGGTCTGAGTGGGATTTTGCTCTGTGGTTTCTAGGAAAGCACATTCTGTTCAGACAAACTCCAAGATATTTAACCACTCAGCTCTGACTGAGTGCCTAATTATTTACAGCTTGTCTAAAGTTGCTGGGCTTTCCCTCCTTTGATTTTTAAATCATTAATATTTAAAGATCCCACTTATGAAAATTGTAGGTTTGGAGAAGTCTCCTTTCAACAACTGTATGCATATTACTGGCTCCCAGAAGATGGAGCCTTCTTTTTTTTTTTTTTTCCCCAAAGATCTTATTTATTTATTTGACAGAGAGAGAAGGAGCAAGACAGCACAAGCAGGGATAGTGGCAGGCAGAGGGAAAAGCAGGCTCTCTGCTGAGCAGAGAGCCCAGTGTGGGACTTGATCCCAGGACCTGGGATCGTGACCTAACCCAAAGGCAGACCCTTAACTGACTGAGCCACCCAGGTGCCCCAAAGATGGAGCCTTTTTGAGAGTCAGTTGAGGGAGAGAAATATACTGAGCCAGTAATCTTCAAAATACATGATTAAGATAAATGTTGGACACGGGTGCTTGGGTGGCTTAGTTGGTTAAGCGGCTCAGGTCATGATCCTGAAGTCCCGGGATCAAGTCCCGCTGAGCAGGGAGCCTGCTTCTCCCTCTGACCCTCCCCCCTCTCATGCTCTCTCTCTCTCTATCTCATTCTCTCTCTCAAATAAATAAATAAGATCTTAAAAAAAAAGATAAATGTTGGACTGAAGTGAGGCTGAAAACCTACGTTTGCTTGATACCTTGGAAATAGAGTTCATAGCCACTTAGCCTTGGAAAGGCCAGACTGCTGGAAACAGTTGATATCATGTACCAGTACTTTTTTTAGATTGAAAGGGATTGCTATTGTGGTCAGCCATTTTTTTTTTTTACCAAGCAGGTGCATTCTTTTCCAATGTAAATGGAATTGAGAATTGGTCAGATCATTGAAAAAGTTGCTTAAATCAGGAAACTGTAAAAGAAGTAGATTCTTTTTTTTTTTTTAAAGATTTTATTTATTTATTTGAGAGAGAGAGAATGAGACAGAGCACATGAGAGGGGGAGGGTCAGAGGGAGAAGCAGACTCCCTGCCGAGCAGGGAGCCCGATGCAGGACTCGATCCCGGGACTCCAGGATCATGACCTGAGCCGAAGGCAGTCGCTTAACCAACTGAGCCACCCAGGCACCCAAAGAAGTATATTCTTTATTTAAGTGACTTCTTTCTACTCAAAATATCGAAATGTGTAGTAATTTGCTAGTGTTCTGATGTAGACCTAAGTCTTTTCTTTGCTTACAGGTCTGCTGAAGGAAAAGCTCATTGCAGTTTCTGCACAAACCGCCCACGTTGTATTGTCTTGTTCTAGTTTCTCTAACATGGAGCAAGACATTCTAGACACTTATGAAGCAATCAGATTACAAAACCTTTCTTCGTTTTTATGTTTTTTCCTCCTGATATTTTACAGTTCTCTCACTCATTCCTAGTTTAGTTAGCAATTTTTTGACAGAATTTTTTTTTAACGACATGATTTTATTGAGTCTTTCCAAAGCATTCAATCTAGTTTTTGTAGAAATGACCATTCTTTTTTTGTTTACCCTCTTATGACATTGGTCAATATCCTTTTTGTTTGCACTTTTAATTGATTAGTTTATACGTGGATTAATTGACATAATTATAATTAGTGTGTATGATTGACCAAAAGTTTGAAGAGTGTTGGCTAATCTGGTACATTGGTTAAGAGAAGGTTTTGTTAAGAAAGTTTCTACTAAACTATTTGTTATGACCCTAATTTCATAAAAGAAAGGACATTTGAGCAGGACCAGGCCAGAATAGTAGGCAGGTTTCCTAAGAAAGGATAGTTGAGGGCGCCTGGGTGGCTCAGTTGGTTAAGCGACTGCCTTCGGCTCAGGTCATGATCCTGGAGTCCCTGGATCGAGTCCCGCATCGGGCTCCCTGCTCGGTGGGGAGTCTGCTTCTCCCTCTGACCCTCCCCCCTCTCATGTGCTCTCTCATTCTCTCTCAAATAAATAAATCTTTAAAAAAAAAAAAAGAAAGGATAGTTGATAGCTTTCTGCCAATATGGTTTAGGCTGTGTGTGTGTAATCTCCTACAAATTGATTGATACTTTGTCCAGGGATGGTACTCACCTGTGGACTAAGGACTGGCAGCCACTGATCTCATTCACACTGTTCTCTGGACATGGATTCTCTCTGCTATATCCCAGCTGGTGTGGCCTAGGGTTCCCCAAAGGCCTCTAGTAATCATATTTGTCTGGACGCTGACTAAGGTTGTCATTCACGATGGCCCCATGGCCCTACATCAGTTGGGAAAAGGGCCTCTTCAGCCAGATTCCCCCTGCACAGCATAAGCCCTTCCCCAAACTAGCCCATTGTGACTACAAACTCACATGACCCTGTCTTGAGGGTGTGCAGTTCTTGCATCAAGAAAGGATGATGAACTCAGGTCTGCTGAAGGAATCTCTGAGGACAGGTTCAGAATTAAAGAAGGGGTAAGACTTTGTTCCTAAGGGTCACAGATAGAGAAGAGACATTCTAGACCTTGGTGTGGTAGAACATCTGCTTCAGCAGAGAGGAGGTGTTTACTACAGGTTCCAGCATAAAAATTCCATCCTGGGGAGTTTCTGAAGCCTCCCACATCCCTCCCCATCATCACCTTCCTTCTTCTGTGTTGCAGACCCAGATGTCCCCAATCCTATCTTTTTTTTAGCTTATTGTCTCATTTTAAGTTATGAAATATTTGGTGAGTCTATATAATGTGTATATATGATATAAAACATAATGAAACAAACACCCATGTACCTGCCACCCTACTGAAGAAATGGAGTTTTACCAATGCTACCAAAGCCACACAGCTCATTATTTTCCTTTTTTTTCCTCCCAAGGAGGAATATGCTTGCATAAAGTGGCTTCGGGTTCCCTCACAGCCCTTGAACCACTCTCCTTGCCTTCATGTTAATTAGCAAGGTCATCAGTGGAGCTGGTCTGCATTACGGAGCATTCTGTACCAAACTGACAAGTCTATGCAGCTCTTCTTATTTTAATATTATTTTTCTCCCTCAATAAAACCAATGCCCAATTGTGCCTTTGTGTTATTTCAGGATCTGGCAATTGTTTTGCTATTTGAAAAGCAGCCACATAGAGTTTCCTTCTGGAATTCCCACACAGAGTACTGCCCTCTGTCAAGGATGGTGAGGGTTTCTGTGATAAAGAAGCAAAAGGTTGGGGCGCCTGGGTGGCTCAGTCGTTAAGTGTCTGCCTTCAGCTCAGGTCATGATCCCAGGGTCCTGGGATCGAGCCCCACATCGGGCTCCCCGGTCTGCGGGAAGCCTGCTTCTCCCCCTCCCACTCTCCCTGCTTGTGTTCTCTCTCTTGCTGTGTCTCTCTCTGTCAAACAAACAAAATCTTTAAAAAAAAAAAAAAAAAGCAAAAGGTCACAGCCCCTGGTCTCAGTCATACTGCCCGCTGCCAGCCCTCTGGTCATTGGAAGGAGTTGCCAAGTTCAGACAACGACCTCATTTCAAAATTTCACACTGCCTCTGCAAGATTAATAATAAGCCAGAAAAGCAGAAGGACTAAACCCCAGAGACCCTGTGATCTTCCACTGAAATCTTTGGCAAGTAAAAGTAGGAGCAGTGGAGAGGTAAAGTATTTTCTCTTAAAACACACGGAGACATGAGAACAGAAGAGAGAGGAAGTGGAGGTAAAGTGAAGGGGAGTCTTCCCCGGAGTGGTATTGGTGTCAGTTGAGTCTAGGCTTTCTTTCCTGAGGTTGCTATCCTGCAGTTGGGTTTCATGGAGGCAAATCCCCAGGAGGTAATATTGCTTGGCTCCTCTGCCCTTGAGACCCAATTAACAGTGACTCACTGCAGTAAGCCTGCTTTCCAGTGGCATCTGGGCAGCTCTGGAGGCAGTCTTGAATCTGCATTGCGAATGAATGTCCCCCATGGCACTGACTCTGCTTTAGTGTGTGTCCTGGGCCAGGTTGAAATTGTCACGAGGGTTGCACTAGAATTGTGGGAAGTCAGCATCAGAAGGGGCAGTTTCCGGGTCAAGTCTTGCTTTCCCTGAGAATCCCGGGGGTCCAGGGAGGGCCATGTCAGCATGATAATTCGGAAGAGTTCAGGACTTGGGATCAGATGCCCTAGGGTGGGGTTCTGTCTTTTATTTACTTGCTGAGCGGCCTTGGACGATCACGATCACAAAATGTCTCTCGGCATCCCTTGACTCCTCTGCATAACAGAGTTTCACCGAAGTGCCACACCCTCTGGCCTGTGATTTCAAAACAACCACAGTAACCTTCTGGTTTCCAGTTTGTAATAGCTTGGGTCCGCACCCATATCTCTCCAGCAGATCCCATGTATCTCTGAGAAGTCCCTTGGAGTTACCACTCACATGCCCCATAGAAGGCTCCTTCAAGGCTTTTTTAAAGCAAAATGCTAGCATTTAGTAAATATGGGTGGTGGGTACAGGGGCATTTCTTTTTTTGTTATGGTATTCTCTGTGCTTTTTGATAAGCTTCAACATTTCAGAATTATAATGAATTTTCATGTGTTCACACAATGGGATACTATGCAGTCATTGAAAATAATGAGGATGGGGGCACCTGGGTGGCTCAGTCGTTAAGCGTCTGCCTTCGGCTCAGGTCATGATCCCAGGGTCCTGGGATCGAGCCCCGCATCGGGCTCCCCGCTCGGAGGGAAGCCTGCTTCTCCCTCTCCCACTCCCCCTGCTTGTGTTCCCTCTCTCGCTGTGTCTCTCTCTGTCAAATAAATAAATAAAATCTTAAAAAAAAAAAAGAAAATAATGAGGATGAAATGTGGATGACAAAATGTCTGTGAGGTGGATATAAATATATACAGCCCACCCTGAACAACTGTGGGGGGGGGGTTAGGAGCGTTGACTCCTGCGCAATTGAAAATCCACATATAACTTTTGACTCCCCCAAAACTTAACTACTTAGTCTACTGTTGACTGGAAGCCTTACTGATAGCACAGTTGAGCAACACATATTTTGCATGTTATATATTCCATTCTGTTTTCTTCCAATAAAGTAAGCTAGAGAAAAGAAAATGTTATTAAGAAAATCATAGGGAAGAGAAATACCATACTGTACTGTATGGCATTTACTGAAAAAAATCTGCATACAAGTGGACCCGTGTAGTTCAAACCCATATTGTTCAAGGGGAAACTGTATATATATATTTTTAGAAAGCAATTGCATTTTTATTTAAGATAGGGGCTTTGAAACAGTGGCATCACAGGTAATTTTTGTTTTACATTTCCCAAATTTTGTAATTAGGTATTAATAGCTCTATTAGTTAGGTATTAATAATAATGGCTCCTATGATTGACTAGTAGCCAACAAAAGTTGATTGTCCAGTGCTCAGGTCACAAATACAAGTCTCGTTTACTTCTTCCCCAGCCCAATGTTGCAGGCACCTACCGCTGAGGCTGAGGCCTCGCCTGTCCACCTTTGGGTGTTCTGATCTGCCTTCCACGACATGCTTCCTGCTGCCCATGACCCTTGCAGATTGCTCTTGTGCTTGGCACAACCATTCCTTGCCAGTGAAAGCCGCTGGTGATACAGTGACAGCCCTGGGTGGGGGGAGATACTGATCACCCCTTTGCCATTCTGCTCAGAACTACTGCCCAGACCTGGGTTCAGACCCCCCCGGGGGTTCTTTTTTCTTTTCTTTTTCTTTTTTAAGTAGACTCCATGCCCAGCATGGACCCCGACTTGGGGCTCGAACTCACAACCCTGAGATGGAGACCTGAGCCGAAATCAAGAGTGGGACACCCAACCGACTGAGCCACCCAAGTGCCCGGATCCTCTAGGGGTTCTTACTTGACGGCAGCAACAGTTACACAGTTTGGGGTCCAGCACAAAATGAAAATATGGGACTCTTTGTACAAAAATATTGAGAAGATCTCAAGATAGGGACAGCAGGGCATTAAAGCAATCATAGGGCCCTTCCAAAGGTGGAGCCCCATGTGACTGTCCACCCACGAAGCTGGACTTACTTGGGGGTCTCCTATCCCAATTCTCATCTGCCTTCATGTGGCCATAGACTGCTCGTGCCTCACCCCCACTGGAAAAATTCAGTTGTCTTCACACCGACTGACCCTGGTCCCAAAACCAGGGGAAGAGCTAGCCCCTCATTCCTACCTGAGCCTCACCTCCTGTGTCCTCATCCGCTGCCCCCACAATGACCTCCTTCTGGGGTGGCTGAAAGTTGGGTCATCTGTTTCCTCTACAGGAAAGTCTACTCCCACCCATAGGGTGAGGTCTGGCTCCACAGCCCCAATAAGCTTTATAGGGTGACATCAGTTCATTACCTAAGTCTGGCTATTAATAATCTAAGTCTGGGTATCCAGTCTTAAATGACATCATGTATGGGACACAACTAGCTCAGTTCTTTTTCAGTCACTTCTCATTAAAGATGTAAAAATACTGAAAAAAGAAAGAAAAACGGGGCGCGCCTGAGTGGCTCAGTTGGTTGAGCGGCTGACTCTCGATCTTAGCCCAGGTGGAGTCAAGCCTATTTAAAAAAAAAAAAATTGGGACCTAGCTTCCCCTGGGATTACCATGGGGTCCTCTTGTTTTTGCATGACTAGCCTACAGCTAACACACCCTCATCTTCCTTGGAAAACACTCTTCCAGGCGTGGCCGATAGGGCTTGGGTGGGACCGACTCCTCCTCCAGGGGTGGGCACATGACTCATTTCTGTCCAATAAGCATTAGATCTAGGACTTTAGTGGAAACTAGCAGCCCTGGGGCTGTGACCTGGACCTGCTGGCAGTCATGTGACCCCATGAGGTGAGGCCTTCCTGTGAAGAAAGCCGAATTAGAGGGAAGAATGTTGAGAGACAGAGAGACAGATGCCATTGTTTGAATCCCTGGATCCAACTGAACAGCATCCCCAGGCTTCTCAGTTACATGAGCCAATGGATTTTCTTTTTTTGTTTAGATGGTTTGACTTGGGTTTTGTCACTGGCAACCAAAAGGGTCCTGACCACGGGAGTTCCCCTTTTAGTGGCAACAGTGATGCCTGGATTGCTTATGTTGTGCTGTGGAAATCAGACAAGACAGCTTATATGCAAGTGCTCTGCAAACTGTAAAGGGCTGTTTGAATGGAATGACCAAGGAAGTACAGTTGGCGAGAGGCCTAGCCAGGTTAAAAGCCTAGTCTTTTTTTTAAAGATTTTATTTATTTGACAGAGAGAGACACAGCGAGAGAGGGGAACACAAGCGGGGGAGTGGGAGAGGGAGAAGCAGGCTCCCGGCCGAGCAGGGAGCCCGATGCGGGGCTCGATCCCAGGACCCTGGGATCATGACCTGAGCCGAAGGCTGATGCTTAACGACTGAGCCACCCAGGTGCCCCAAAAGCCTAGTTTTTTTTGACACCCCAAGTCCCTTCTCTTCTTTAGCTAATGAGCTGCCTCCTGCTCTAAGCAAATCAGTGAGCAGGCAGGGGGTGGACAGGGCAGGGGGTGGACAGGGCAGGGGATGGACAGGGCAGAGGAGGACAGGGCAGGGGGTGGGCCAGACAGTTGGTGGTCAGGGACTACTCTGGATAGTCTTCTCATGTGTTTGCGGTGCTGCACTATGATGTCTGGAGGAGACCTGGCTTTTTGGGCATGGGGGAGTGAGGGTTCTTGAGGGCATGACTGCAGAGCTCACCTGGCCCCTTGCCTCTGTCTTTCCCAAGCCGCTCTTCATCGGCCAACCTGTCATCCCCAGAGGTCAGAGCTCTGGCATTTTTGGGTTTGGATTTTTATCATCTCAGATCTTTGGAGATGTTCAGGGAGGGGGTGCCAGTTTTGCTTCTACTTACCCAACTCTGCCAAGCTTGGGCCATGGATCTTTACTCCAGGCACTTCTCAGAAGTACACTGGAGAACTCCTCCTTGTCTTGGACATGGACTTGAAGGAATTCCTACCTTGCGGGCCCAGAGCCATTCTGACCTTCAGCGCTGGGACCCCCTCCTGGAGCTGTAGGTTTTGCAGCCCTTCAGATCAGTCCCTGAGTCAGGACTCAGAACTTGGTAGCCTGCGGGAGCTGTGAACATTTGACCTGGTTCCCCAGGGCCCACTTCCCACTTCCTATGACCTTTAAGATGTCGTCATAGACACTGAAGTTCATGTGTCATATTGGGCTAAGGTCAGATGTGGCCTGAGTCGTCTCCATGCCAGCCCAGGGACCCGCCTAGCCTGCCACACTCAGTTCCTTGGGGGTAGGGAATGGGCCCTGTTCCCAGGTGTTTAGGAGCACACAATGCTGAATTCATTCTCAAGATTCTCAACCAGCGACATCCAGTTTCAAGGAGGGCACATGGGATGGGGCGGTGGTGGGATATGAAGAAATGGCCCCAATCACATTTTTCTTCTTTCATGTTTCTCTCCCCTGAAACCCAAATCCCTAAGGCCCTGACAAGGGCACTGAGAGAAATGGAGGCAGAGATATAAGATGACAAATGTCGCTGCGTCTCATGGAGTCTCCTGAAGAGGGAACATCCCCCCCCCCCTCCCAATCAGGCCAAGTCCTGGGCATTCTCAAGCTCAAAGGCAAGCGGTTCCTAAAGGAGGGCAGGGAATGAGATCTGGAGAGAACAGCACACCCCCTTCCCCTGACAGTAGGGTTAAGCACAGCTGGGGAGGCAGGGGTCAGTGTAGAGAGGCCCCGAGGTAGAAGGGGCAGCTTATAGGAGTTGCACATCCAAGCTGTGCTCATAGTCTAGCCAACCATCACACCACATTGGCCTGGTTTCATTAGACGTCTGAATCCCCCAAGTCTCTCTTTTTCTGGATTTCATGCTTAGCAAACAATCCCCTGATTATAATGTGGTTTGTCATCTTGAGCAATAAAATCAGTCTTGTGAGTTTGATTAATATGAGCGTGCCTGGAGAGATGGATCTACTCTTGCGTGAGTGAGCAAAACCAGGCACTAGTCCTAGAGAGCTGGGGGCTACACTGGACTGCTGTCGACAACCTACATGTGACTGCTTTAACCCCCACCCTTGGCCATGTGATCCCCTTGGCAAAGCTCTTTGCCTTCTGCCGACCCTGCCCCATTGGATCTCCAGCTATCTGGGGTTGGAGTCTGGGCTCTGCCACTTATTAGCTGGGTGACCTCAGGTAAGTTTCTTAATGTTTCTGTGGCTTGTTTACTCATTTTTTTTTCTTTGTAAAAAGATTTTATTTATTTATTTATTTATTTTTAAAAAGATTTTATTTATTTATTTGACAGAGAGAGAGAGAGTGAGAGAGGGAATACAAGCAGGGGGAGTGGGAGAGGGAGAAGCAGGTTTCCTGCAGAGCAGGACCCTGAATCATGACCCGAGCTGAAGGCAGACGCTTAACAACTGAGCCACCCAGGTGCCCCAAAAAGATTTTATTTATTTATTTGAGAGAGAGAGAGAGAGAGAGAGAATCTCAAGCAGACCCTGCTCTCAGCACAGAGCCCAACGCAAGGCTGGATCTCACAACCCTGAGATCATGACCTGAGTTGAAATCAGGAGTCGGCTCTTTAACCGACTGAGCCCCCCCCCCCCCGGCGCCCCTCGTTTACTCGTCTTTAAAATGAGATTAAAATAGGGTTGTTGTAGGACTGGATGATGTAAAGGCTCAGAACAGTGCTTGGCACATAAGTGCTTTTAGGGGTTTGCTGCTATTATTTAAATTCCCACAATAACTACCTGCTGTGACCTTGAGCAAGTAATTTAATTTTTTTTCCATCTGGCTTCCATTCCCTATTTATAATATGAAATTAATAATAACATCTCCTGGAAAAAGCATGTGGTAAGTGTTAAGTGTCACAGCATATATTAAATTATTTTGTAAACTGTAAAATACTCCACTGATGAACCATGTGTTAATTTTTATCATTTATTACTAACAATTATTAGTCTCACTGGGTCCCTCTAGATTATAGCACAGAGATGATTTTATACTTCTCAGTTCACAACCTTATAAAACCTGAGAAGGGGACCAGGAGAACGGGGAAGAATCTGGGTGAAGACTGCCCCCCACAGAGGGAGGAGGATACTGAGGGGCTGGAGGGGGCTCTGCCTCATCTGGGCTAAGTCTCTACCAGCAACGCCATTCCTTCTGAAGCTTAAGGGCTTCTCTATGTGAAGTTGGGAGGGGCTGGAAGAAGCAAGGTCTACCAGTTCCTGAAGTCCCCTGGGGGTATTGCTCTGATACATGACAGACAGATCTGCATTTTAGTAAGCAGGCTTTCTGGGAGTGGTGTGGATGCAAAATTCAAATGGCAGAGGGAGGAAGAGGAGGAGGAGGAGTTGGAGAAAGGTTTGTTTGCCTTTAAAAGGCCCTTAACAACAAAAGATAAGGAGGGATAGAGACCAAGAACACATTATCACTGGCTCTGCCTATAGCTTGTGAGAGGAGGTATGTGTATGTGGCAGCCAAGGGCGGAGGACTAGGTGGTTCAAGACACCTAAAAGTATGCCATTCCAGGGGCGCCTGGGTGGCTCAATCGGTTAAGCACCTGACTCTTAGTTTCAGCTTAGGACATGATCTCAGGGTCGTGGGATTAAGCCCCGCATCAAGCTCCACACTCAGCGCAGAGTCTGCTTGAGATTCTCTCTCTCCCTCTATTTCTCCCCTGCTCTCTCTCTCTCTCTAAAATAAATAAATAAATCTTAAAAAAGTAAGCCGTTTGCAGAAGCACAAAGTATTAAATAACACCCTAATGTGGATGGGTCATAACTGTCTGCTAATAAGCAGAAATACAAATAAGAAAGGAGGGAGCAGACTTTGGCATCAAGGTCAGTGAAACAGGAATTATCTGCTAAGGGATTCTTGAGCTCTGCCTGTTTTAACAATTATTTTCATAGGACCTTGCTACCTTGAGGAGTAGGGTGAGATCTGGGGAGGTTTTGACTGGTAGGGTCAGTGAGGGGTTAACATTTCCAGATCTGTTGTTTGCTGCTGACTTGGAGCTCTCTCACTTGGCCCCAGAAAACCTCCTCTGGGAGGATGGTCCAGGGCTGCTCCCACCTGGGGAAGTGCATTGCCTGAGTGCTCTGAGAGTTGGCAAAGGAGCTGTGAGCTCCATTCTCACTTGCCATCTCCAGGGACTGCTTCTCTTGCCTGAGAAGGGGAGGCTGGAAGCAAGGAGCACACTGGGTTAAGGTTAGAGCCACTTCAAATTTTCCATTTAAATGTTCCCTAGCCTGGTGCTCACCTCTGTCTGTTTACTTCCAGCAAAGCTGGGTTTCCTGCCCTTGAAATGAAGGAAGTCAAAGCCACTCCCCAAAACAGCTTATAGGAGGAAATATTAGTGGACTAACACTAGTGAGTCTCAGATATTTTCTCCCCAAAGACCCAGGAACTCCAAATTAGAGGGATGAGTGCTTGGGGAGGAAAGCCCAAAGAGTTTGGAAAACGAGCTTTGAGATGTTGCACCAAGTCACCTTCATTTCCTGCTAAGGTTATCCAAGACAACCAACCAGCACCACTCCCCAAGCCAGCTGCCTGCTCTGGGATCTGGGCAGGACAGACAGATCAGTCAAAGGAGTCCCAGACGACCCGAGATCCTCAGTGACGTTAACACACACTTCATTTATTTATCTGAAAACCTCCAGAGCAAGCAAGAAAGGAAAACAAGCAAATGGAAACATTCGACAGTGGGCAACTAACGTTTCCTGGCTTTTTTGTTTGTTCCTGAGCTGAGGATGGAAATCTGGCAATACTGGAGCTAATGCTCTCACTCTGGTTTTACATATTTTTTCTTTTTAAAAGATTTTATTTATTTCACTTGAGAGAGAGAGAGAGGGAGAGAGCACAAGCAGGGGGAGAGGAAGAGGGAGAGGGAGAAGCAGACTCCCCGCTGAGCTGGGAGCCCGACATGGGGCTCAATCCCAGGACCCTGGGATGATGACCTGAGCCAAAGGCAGATGCTTAACCATCTGAGCCACCCAGGAGCCCCATATTTTTTCTTTAAAAAAACAAAAAACAAAAAACAAAAATCCGACACTGCTTTATTGAGGTATGATGAACTCTCTTGAAAGTAAAATCTTTTCACCTATAGGGTACAGGTTTTCCTGTGGAACTGGATTCTTTTACCACAAATTTGTGTTCCATGAACATTGTTTAATTGAAAAAAAAAAAAGTTCCCAAAGGATAAAGAATAGTAGAGGGAGATAGAATAGTGGCTATGGCCTTTTGCAGGGATGGCTCTTTCCCTGGTAAAATTTTCTGGCAGGGAGGTAAAATGCTGCTGAATCCAGAACTTTCTCCAGGATTAGTGGGCGATGACCCAGTGGGAGAGCTAGGCTGGCTGGTGTGTGGAACTCCGGCTTTCTTAAATATTAACTCTTAATCGGAGGCCATTTCAAATTGAGATTAGAAGTAACCTTTTCAGAGGTTTCTTCCTGGGTATCCCTCTGTATCTTCCTGTATCTTTCTTAGGGCACATCTGAGATTCTACACAGTATTATAGCTATTTATGTGTATGTCTTATAGCCACAAGCTTATTGAAAGTGGGAACAATTTGTGTGTGTGCATGTGTTTTCTCTAAAATACCCAGCGTAGTTTCTTATGCTTTGGGCGTGCTCAATACATGTTTGCTGAATGAATAGATAAGGTGTGTGGACCACTTAGGGGTGTGGAAATCACAGGATGAGCCATAGACAGGGAGGTGAAGGAACAGTGCAAGTGAAGAGGGAGGTACTACAGATGACCTCTTGCCTTTCCTACTTAGCCAGAAGAGGTGTTAGAGCAGAGTCAGAGGGAATGGAAATCCCTTGTAGTACAGAGACCTTGATAATTCAATTTTTTCCCCACAAGAACCAAGCCCTGGATGAATAGATGGACAGACCACATCTTTCTGCCCCCTGGTCAATAGTCTTTCTGAGATGCTACAGAGGAGAGTGACTTTGGTTTAGTAATTATTTGCCTCTCTTGGAACAACACTGGCATGTGGGTGTGCATCAGAGTGCTGGTGATGGTGAATCAGGAAGTAAGCTCTTGAACTGAAGTCTCTGTCCTGATTCACTAGCATCTGGGGCAAAATTCCATGCTTCATTTTTCCTAGGGTTTATGGTCAGGCCCTGGCACCACAAGAATCCAGTCTGTGGGCTGTTCCTGAGCTTCTAGGTCATACCATTGCCCTTGATGGCTCTCAAGACTATACTGGTAGCAAGAGAGGGATAGGAGTTCTCTCAGCAAAAGAGCAACAAGGTTGTTCACATGTTTTAAATTATTTAGTTGCATCAAATATTCAGATTTGTGAGAACAACAGCAACTCTATTTAAAAACTCCAAGCATGTGATGGATGAACTCAATGTTTCCAAGCAGTTCCCAGCTTCCAGCCCACACTCCAGGAATATGTTAAGAGTTACTCAAGCTCATCTGGGTCACCCTCTAACTCTTGGGACTAGCTAAAGTGCCAATGCCATCCAAAGCTGATGGTATTTGGCATATGCTTTTCATATAAGTGAATTTTAATGAGAAGTTTTATTGGGTCCCCTGCTTCACCTCCCAGAGAAAGGAAATATTCAACTTAGGAAATCAGATTTGGGGTGTTCACATGGAAGTCTTGATGGTGGGTTTGTGAGCTTAATCCCATGGGATTGTGCCTGTGAAGAATGTGTGTGTGTGAGTATGTGTGTCTGTATATGGAGCTGCTGCTCTTCTCACAAAAATTCATTATTTTGAGTGACGCTCAATGTGACACCTATTGAAGTTGCTCTGAAGCCTGAGATATGTACCCTAATAACCACCGTTTATTAAATGCTTCCTATATGCCAGAGAAACACATATTTACATCTACATATTTACATTATATCATCTAACATCTTCCCTCAAAAGACAATAAGCCAGATAATATTATTCTTATTTTATAGATAAGAAAAGAAGGCTCATAGATGTCATTCAAAGTTCTATCAATCAAGTTCTATCTGATTCCCAGCCTGGGGTTTCTTTCTTTTTTTTTTTTTTAAAGATTTATTTATTTATTTGAGAGAGCGAGAATGAGAGAGAAAGAGTGCATGAGAGGGGGGAGGGTTAGAGGGAGAAGCAGGCTCCCCGCTGAGCAGGGAGCCTGATGTGGGACTCGATCCCGGGACTCCAGGATCATGACCTGAGCTGAAGGCAGTCGCTTAGCCAACTGAGCCACCCAGGCGCCCCCAGCCTGGGGTTTCTATCCACCATAAAGCAATGTCTCATCCTTAGCAAGTTCCTAAAACTATCCTACATAAAATCCGGCAGCCCTGTCAAAACATTAAATGATACTCCCTCCTCTATAAAAGTAACCTCAGGGGGGAGTATGTGGAAAGGGGTGTGTGGGGGGTTCCTGGGAAACTGGCAAGATTCTATCTCTTTATTTTGGCAGTGGTTGCACAGAGGTGCTTACTTTGTGATAATCCAGCAGGGTGTACACGCATGATTTGGGGTTTTCTTGTGGTTATTATACTTCAATAAAAAGTTGATCTAAAAGATCATCCTTCCCAGCAGTGAATGTTGGAGGGAAGTCCTGCTTCCCATGGCCAATATGTTCAAATGAATCAACAAGAATTTCTTGGATTCTATTATATAGCAAACTTAAAAATAATACAAATATGTTGATACTCTACCCCTTTACATAAAGATTCTTAGGTGGATCACATTAAAAAGTCATTCACAATAATAAAATAATATTAGGAGGAGGTGATCAACATTACATGAAAAAGAAAATTCTCTATACACATGTTACTCTCTCGGGAACCACAGAAGGTTTAAGTCCAGCTTTGGCTCTCAAGATGCTCACAACCAAGCTGAAGAAACCAAGCATTCACTAGTAGTAAGTAGACACTTGTCTTCAAATATATTGGAAGTTGTCGAAACAGGCTCTCTCCCAATTTGGTGATAAATAAACCCAAGGGAAGTGAAGTTCTTGTGGGCTACATCCCATATTTCATATGTGGGTCACTGAGGTGGGAAAGACCACACTTGTCAATAATTTGAAAACTTTGACCTCCAAATCTTTTTTTTTTTAAGATTTTTTAAAAAATTTTATTCATGAGAGACAGAGCGAGAAAGAAAGGCAGAGGGAGAAGCAGGCTCCCAAGGAGCAGGGAGCCCGATGCGGGACTCGATCCCAGGACCCTGAGATCATGACCTGAGCTGAAGGCAGACGCTTAACCATCTGAGCCACCCAGGCGCCCGACCTCCAAATCTTAAAGTGCCAAAATGAATATTTACATCTTTATAAGATAGCTTAAACTTGGAGAGAACCAAATATCTAATTACCAGGATGATTTTGTAACTGATTTGTAATTATGTTCCTTAGCTTGCATGCAGTTTCTACTGGGTCTAGATTCACAACCTCAAAGAACACAGATCTTATTCTAGTTTACTTCAAACTGCAACCATTTTAAAACTTCCTGGCTGGGACAGTTGTTATAAATTTCTCTTTTTCTCTATACCTCAGGGGTTCAGGGACCTGGAGGAGAAGTCACATGGACTATTCAAATTTACAGACGCACTTCTGTTAGTAGTTGATTTTCCTTCATTTGCGTCAGAAATAGCCAGTGTGACGCAGGCCCATGTGTCTGAAACTTTAGAAATGAAACTTTAGAAAATGAAACTTTGCATATTTATTTCCTAGGGATTGTTTTAAAATACAAATTCAGATTCAGTAGGTCTGGGGTGGGGCCTGAGATTTCACATTAAAAATTTTTTTATTTATCTATTTTATTTATTTATTATGTTATGTTAGTCACCATACAGTACATCATTAGTTTTTGATGTAGTGTTCCATGGTTCATTGTTTGCGTATAACACCCAGTGCTCCACGCAATACATGCAATATGTGCCCTCCTTAATGCCCATTATTTATGTATTTTAAAGAGAGAGAGATAGCATGAGTGGGAGGGGCAGAGGGAGAGAGAATCTCAGGTGGGCCTTGGTCTCACGACATTGAGATCACGACCTGAGCTGAAACCAAGAGTTGGTCGCTTAACTAACTACGCCACCCAGGCGCCCTCACATTTTTAACAAGCTCTCAGGTAATGCCAGTGCTGCTGGCCTGTGGACCACACTTGTGAGAAAAAAGTTATTAGACTTGGAGTCAGAATTCTAGGCTTTTAGTACCAGCTCTGCCATTTACTACCTTGTTTTCTTAGACAAGTCACTTCCCCTCTTTGGACTTTAGTTTCCTCAAATACAAACTGTGTAATAGGGGAAGAGGGTGAATTGGATTATTTAAGAGATTGCATTCATGGGATTTTTATTATTTATTTAAAATTTTATTTATTTATTTAAGTAATCATTATGCCCAACAAGGGGCTCGAACTCAGGACCCCAAGATCAAGAGTCACATGCTTTTCCAACTGAACCAGCCAGGTGCCCCACATTCATGGAATCTTTAGAGTGATATTTTTATTTAAATAATCTCCAAGTATAGGACCATGTACAGCTTTTCAGGGGACTAACAGATAAATTGGTATTAGCAAAGTAGGATATATAAGGGCTCAATGAGGAGGGCAAAGCAAGGGATGAGGAGCAATCCATGACTTTTTTTTTTTTTTGCAATCCATGACTTCTTATGGGAAATATAAGGCTCTGATTCTTTTGAAGTGATGGATTTTGGATTAAAGGACTTGCCTAGAGAGAGGCTGCTACTTTTCCCCAACAATCACTTCAAGAGGAAACCTACATTATTGAGATTTGAGTTGCATAAGAAATTTGAATGAGGGAAGCAAGGGATGAGTTAGAGCTTTGAAATAAGCAAACACTTTCGGGTGTCTGGAGGGCAGCTTTCTGGAGCCAGGAGGCAGTCTAATTTGAAAATAACAGTTTGTTTCTGCTGTAGATCATTTCTATGTCTAATTTCACCCTGGAATTCAGGTCTTTGACCATAACGGCCAGACCTGACAGGGCCGGAGCTTGGGAGGCACGGGTGAGAGGACAAACGGCCTTCCAGAAGGATCACGGACGGACAGGGTGCTCAGGGGACACAAGAGTTCAAATGCATGAGAGGCAGGAGGAAGTGAGTGAGAACGGGACACAGGTGATTTAAAAGAATTGAAAGGAGCTCCTGATAATCTGAGTCTCTGGCGTCGGCCCCTCCCCCAGTGTTTACGCATATCTGTTTTCAACCGCAAACAGGATCAAACAGAAAGCATTCACAGGCTCACAGATCTGGGCTAGTTTCTCTTTAAGTCCCGAAGCCAAGTCAGGGGAGCGGAGAGAACTCCTGTTGACGGCGCCCTCTCCCAGCGTTGGGATGGGGGCAGGGGACTGCAGGAGATTCTTACCTTATGCAGGACGTGCTCATTGAAGTAACGGCTAGCTCCCCACTGGTAGGAGTCCAGTCTCTGCTGGTCCATGCCCGGAGTGGAGCCCACTGCTTCTCGCCTTCCCAGCGTTCTGCGTCAGCGCTCCCAGAAGCTCGGTCCAGGTTCCGCTAGGTGCGGCAAGCTCGGGTCTAGCCCCACGGGCCGGGCCGCATCCGGGTTCAGCACTGGACAGCTCCCGCGGCTGTGGCGGCGGCGTACCTAGTACGTGGTCGGGGGTGGGGGTGGGCGGGTAGGCAGCCCCTCCCCTCCGTAACCGCGGCGTTTCAGCACCAGGAACAGCGATCGACACTGTCCCTCTGCGCCTGGGACCCGAGTTCTGAGATCCCGTCCGCTCAGAATCCCCTGTCTTGTGACTCCAAGATGCTGGCACAGACTCAAGATTTCAGTCTCACTGGTGGTCTGTGTATATCTGGTTCAGCTACCGGACTTCGGAGGCTCAGCGTCCGGCTGCGTCCCCAGGGCATTGCGGTCCCGGGAGATCACCCTTCCTGATTCTCAGTGAAAGAGCATCTCCGTCATACCGCGCAGCTCAGCTCTCCTCCCGCGTTTGCAGGGGTGAAGTCCTGGCGCACCTTCTCTTTTGGTCCCTGGACAGCTCCCTCCAGTATGTATGAGGCTTGCGAGTCCTTGAAGTCCTGAATTACTTTGCAAAATTCTGCTTAACCACATTTTCCCAGGGAGAGGGTCTAGAGCTTTAATAACACTCTCCAGGGTGCTCGTGACCCACAAAAGTAAGGAACAATTGGCTCAGGAGAGGCAGAATGGTGGTTTGATTAAGAGTGCAGGCTCAGAGTTCAAATGTGAGCTCTGAAAATTACTAGTTGTGTAACCTTGGGCAAGTTACTTAACTTTCCCTAAGTGTCCACAAAATAGAGACAGTAATTGTACCTACACTCTGGTGTTGTTCTGAGGATTTAGTAAGTTAATTTATGTAAATAGCATTGAAGGATGCCTGGCATGTATTAAGAACACAAAGAATGTTTGCTATTATGCACTCTGGGCAGCACACTCTGGAGATGGGAAGCTTTAGCTACCTCCACTAAACACCAGGGGAGTTCTTCTGCTGGGCCCCCCCTCCCCCATTTGCAGTTACATCACTGTCTAGAATAGGAAAGCATGGGAATGGGGGCTGAGATTTTGGCCTTGGGGGTTATCCTCATATGATGACCCTGGTGTTCAGCAGGCAGCTACATCACTAGGCACAAGTCCTATTACCACTGGCCATTGGTCAATATGGAGGGGAAGGTCCAGGCCTAAGGTTAAGAGAGTGTGCTTTACGGGGGAAATCGGAGGGGTAGACGAACCATGAGAGACGATGGACTCTGAAAAACAAACAGGGTTCTAGAGGGGAGGGGGGTGGGAGGACGGGTTAGTCTGGTGGTGGGTATTGAGGAGGGCACATTCTGCATGGAGCACTGGGTGTTATGCACAAACAATGAATCATGGAACACTTCATTTAAAACTAATGTTGTAATGTATGGGGATTAACATAAGAATAAAAAAAAATGGGAGAAAAAAAAAAAAGAGAGTGTGCTTTACTCCTGGGTTTCAGCTCCTTTTTGGCTAGTGGCCTTAGCCAAATCACTTATGTCTTTGGGATTATGTTTTCTCATTTGTAAAATAGGTAGAGGAATGTGTGGCCATTTCACTGGGTTTTTGTGAAGAGTAAATGAGAAAATGTACATAAAATCTTTCTTTTCTTTTAAACCATAAATGAAATTTCATGTATAAAGTGTTATTACTACTGGAATCGCTACACTATAGATAGTAGTGATTAAATGAACAAAGCCAGGTAACCGGTGTGTTTGTGTGTATGACATTCTCACTAGACCTACAATTGGGGTTCTTTTTTTTTTTTTTGCAGTTAATTTTTTTTATTCTTATGTTAATCCCCATACATTACATCATTAGTTTTAGATGTAGTGTTCCATGATTCATTGTTTGTGCATAACACCCAGTGCTCCATGCAGAATGTGCCCTCCTCAATACCCATCACCAGGGTAACCATCCTCCCACCCCCCTCCCCTCTAGAACCCTCAGTTTGTTTTTCAGAGTCCATCGTCTCTCATGGTTTGTCTACCCCTCCGATTTCCCCCCCTTCATTCTTCCCCTCCTGCTACCTTCTTCTTCTTCTTCTTTTTTTCCTTAACATATATTGCATTATTTGTTTCAGAGGTACAGATCTGAGATTCAACAGTCTTGCACAATTCACAGCACTTACCAGAACACATACCCTCCCCAGTGTCTATCACCCAGTCACCCCATCCCTCTCACCCCACCCCCCACTCCAGCAACCCTCAGTTTGTTTCCTGCGATTAAGAATTCCTCATATCAGTGAGGTTATATGATACATGTCTTTCTCTGTTTGACTTATTTCGCTCAACATAATACCCTCCAGTTCCAACCATGTCGTTGCAAATGGCAAGATCTCATTCCTTTTGATGGCTGCATAATATTCCATCGCATATATATACCACAGCTTCTTTATCCATTCATCTGTCGATGGACATCTTGGCTCTTTCCGCAGTTTGGCTACTGTGGACATTGCTGCTATAAACATCGGGGTGCACGTACCCTTTCAGATCCCTACTTTTGTATCTTTGGGGTAAATACCCAGTAGTGCAATTGCTGGATCATATGGTAGCTCTATTTTCAACTTTTTGAGGAACCTCCATACTGTTTTCCAGAGTGGCTGCACCAGCTTGCTTTCCCACCAACAGTGTAGGAGGGTTCCCCTTTCTCTGCATCCCCGCCAACATCTGTCGTTTCCTGACTTGTTAATTTTAACCATTCTGACTGGTGTGAGGTGATATCTCATTGAGGTTTTGATTTGGATTTCCCTGATGCTGAGCGATATTGAGCACTTTTTCATGTGTCTGTTGGCCATTTGGATGTCTTCTTTGGAAAAATGTCTGTTCATGTCTTCTGCCCATTTCTTGATTGGATTCTTTGTTCTTTGGGTGTTGAGTTTGATGAGTTCTTTATAGATTTTGGATACTAGCCCTTTATCTGATAAGACATTTGCAAATATCTTCTCCCATTCTGTCGGTTGTCTTTTGGTTTTGTTGACTGTTTCCTTTGCTTTGCAAAAGCTTTTTATCTCGATGAAGTCCCAATAGTTCATTTTTGCCCTTGCTTCCCTTGCCTTTGGTGATGTTTCTAGGAAGAAGTTGCTTCGGCTGAGGTCGAAGAGGTTGCTGCCTGTGTTCTCCTTTAGGATTTTGATGGATTCCTGTCTCACATTGAAGTCTTTCAACCATTTGGAGTCTATTTTTGTGAGTGGTGTAAGGAAATGGCCCAGTTTCATTCTTCTGCATGTGGCTGCCCAATTTTCCCAACACCATTTGTTGAAGAGACTGTCTTTTTTCCAATGGACATTCTTTCCTGCTTTGTCAAAGATGAGTTGACCATAGAGTTGAGGGTCCATTTCTGGGCTCTCTATTCTGTTCCATTGATCTATGTGCCTGTTTTTGTGCCAGTACCATACTGTCTTGATGATGACAGCTTTGTAATAGAGCTGGAAGTCCGGAATTGTGATGTTGCCAGCTTTGCTTTTCTTTTTCAACATTCCTCTGGCTATGAGGGGTCTTGTCTGGTTCCATACAAATTTTAGGATTATTTGTTCAATTTCTTTGAAAAAAGTGGATGGTATTTTGATGGGGGATTGCATTGAATGTGTAGATTGCTCTAGGTAGCATTGACATCTTCACAATATTTGTTCTTCCAATCCATGAGCATGGAACGTTTTTCCATTTCTTTGTGTCTTCCTCAATTTCTTTCATGAGTATTTTATAGTTTTCTGAGTACAGGTTCTTTGCCTCTTTGGTTAGATTTATTCCTAGGTATCTTATGGTTTTGGGTGCAATTGTAAATGGGATCGACTCCTTAATTTCTCTTTCTTCTGTCTTGTTGTTGGTGTATAGGAATGCCACTGACTTCTGTGCATTGATTTTATATCCTGCCACTTTACTGAATTCCTGTATGAGTTCTAGCAGTTTTGGGGTGGAGTCTTTGGGGTTTTCCACATAAAGTATCATATCATCTGCAAAGAGTGAGAGTTTGACTTCTTCTTTGCTGATTTGGATGCCTTTTATTTCTTTTTGTTGTCTGATTGCTGTGGCTAGGACTTCCAATACTATGTTGAATAGCAGTGGTGATAGTGGACATCCCTGCCGTGTTCCTGACCTTAGGGGGAAAGCTCTCAGTTTTTCCCCATTGAGAATGATATTCGCTGTAGGTTTTTCATAGATGGCTTTTATGATATTGAGGTATGTACCCTCTATGCCTATACTCTGAAGAATTTTGATCAAGAAAGGAAGCTGTACTTTGTCAAATGCTTTTTCTGCATCTATTGAGATGATCATATGATTCTTGTTCTTTCTTTGTTAATGTATTGTATCACGTTGATTGATTTGTGGATGTTGAACCAACCTTGCAGCCCAGGGATAAATCCCACTTGGTCGTGGTGAATAATCCTTTTAATGTACTGTTGGATCCTATTGGCTAGTATTTTGGTGAGAATTTTTGCATCCATGTTCATCAGGGATATTGGTCTGTAATTCTCCTTTTTGATGGGGTCTTTTTCTGGTTTGGAGATCAAGGTAATGCTGGCCTCATAAAATGAGTTTGGAAGTTTTCCTTCCATTTCTATTTTTTGGAACAGTTTCAGAAGAATAGGTATTAATTCTTCTTGAAATGTTTGGTAGAATTCCCCTGGGAAGCCATCTGGCCCTGGGCTTTTGTTTTTTGGGAGATTTTTGATGACTGCTTCAATTTCCTTAGTGGTTATAGGTCTGTTCAGGTTTTCTATTTCTTCCTGGTTCAGTTTTGGTAGTTTATACATGTCTAGGAATGCATCCATTTCTTCCAGGTTATCTAATTTGCTGGCATAGAGTTGCTCATAATATGTTCTTATAATTGTTTATATTTCTTTGGTGTTGGTTGTGCTCTCTCCTCTTTCATTCATGATTTTGTTGATTTGGGTCATTTCTCTTTTCTTTTTGATAAGTCTGGCCAGGGGTTTATCAATCTTGTTAATTCTTTCAAAGAACCAGCTCCTAGTTTCGTTGATCTGTTCTACTGTTCTTTTAGTTTCTATTTCATTGATTTCTGCTCTGATCTTTATTATTTCTCTTCTCCTGCCTGGTTTAGGCTTTATTTGCTGTTCTTTCTCCAGCTCCTTTAGGTGTAGGGTTAGGTTGTGTACTTGAGACCTTTCTTGTTTCTTGAGAAAGGCTTGTATTGCTATATACTTTCCTCTTAGGACTGCCTTTGCTGCATCCCAAAGATTTTGAATAGTTGTGTTTTCATTTTCATTGGTTTCCATGAATTTTTTAAATTCTTCTTTAATTTCCTGGTTGACCCATTCATTCTTCAGTACGATACTCTTTAGCCTCCATGTATTTGAGTTCTTTCCGACTTTCCTCTTGTGATTGAGTTCTAGTTTCAAAGCATTGTGGTCTGAAAATAGGCAGGGAATGATCCCAATCTTTTGGTACCGGTTGCGACCTGATTTATGACCTAGGATGTGAGCTATTCTGGAGAATGTTCCATGGGCACTAGAGAAGAATGTGTATTCTATTGCTTTGGGATGGAATGTTCTGAATATGTCTGTGAAGTCCATTTGTTCCAGTGTGTCATTTAAAGTCTTTATTTCCTTGTTGATCTTTTGCTTAGCCGATCTGTCCATTTCAGTGAGGGGGGTGTTAAAGTCCCCCACTATTATTGTATTGTTGTCGATGTGTTTCTTTGCTTTTGTTATTAATTGCGTTATATAATTGGCTGCTCCCATGTTAGGGGCATAGATATTTACAATTGTTAGATCTTCTTGTTGGATAGATCCTTTAAGTAGGATATAGTGTCCTTCCTCATCTCTTATTACAGTCTTTGGTTTAAAATCTAATTTGTCTGATAGAAGGATTGCCACCCCAGCTTTCTTTTGGTGTCCATTAGCATGGTAAATGGTTTTCCACCCCCTCACTTTCAATCTGGGGGTGTCTTTGGTTCTAAAATGAGTCTCTTGCAGACAGCATATCGATGGGTCTTGTTTTTTAATCCAATCTGATAGCCTGTGTCTTTTGATTGGGGCATTTAGCCCATTTACATTCAGGGTAACTATTGAAAGATAGGAATTTAGTGCCATTGTATTGCCTGTAAGGTGACTGTTACTGTATATTGTCTGTGTTCCTTTCTGGTCTATGTTGCTTTTAGGCTCTCTCTTTGCTTAGAGGACCCCTTTCAAGATTTCTTGTAGGGCTGGTTTTGTGTTTGCAAATTCCTTTAGTTTTTGTTTGTCCTGGAAGCTTTTTATCTCTCCTTCAATTTTCAATGACAGCCTAGCTGGATATAGTATTCTTGGCTGCGTATTTTTCTCATTTAGGCTCTAAATATATTCTGCCAGTCCTTTCTGGCCTGCCAGGTCTCTGTGGATAGGTCTGTTGCCAATCTAATGTTTCTACCATTGTAGGTTACATATCTCTTCTCCTGAGCTGCTTTCAGGATTTTCTCTTTGTCTATGAGACTCGTAAGTTTTACTATTAGATGTCGGGGTGTTGACCTATTTTTATTGATTTTGAGAGGGGTTCTCTGTGCTTCCTGGATTTTGATGCCTGTTTCCTTCCCCAAATTAGGGAAGTTCTCTGCTATAATTTGCTCCATTATACCTTCTGCCCCTCTCTCTCTTTCTTCTTCTTCTTCTGGGATCCCAATTATTCTAATGTTTCGTCTTACGGTATCGCTTATCTCTCGAATTCTGCCCTCGTGATCCAGTAGTTTATCTCTCTTTTTCTCAGCTTCTTTATTTTCCATCATTTGGTCTTCTATATCACTGATTCTCTCTTCTGCCTCATTTATCCTAGCAGTTAGTGCCCTCATATTTGATTGCACCTCATTAATAGCCTTTTTGATTTCAACTTGGTTAGATTTTAGTTCTTTTACTTCTCCAGAAAGGGTTTCTCTAATAACTTCCATGCTTTTCTCAAGCCCGGCTAGTATCTTTAAAGTGATGATTCTGAACTCTAGATCTGACATTGTACTAATGTCCATATTGAGTAGTTCCCTGGCAGTCGGTACTACCTCTTGTTCTTTTTGTTGAGGTGATTTTTTCCATCTTGTCATTTTGTGCAGAGGAGAATAGATTAATGAGAGAACAAAATGCTAGCAGAGTAACAACGTCCCTAGAAAATATACTCTAAACAAATCAGAAAAGACCTGAAGCAGTGGGAAAAGAAAGGGAAAGAGAGAAAAAAGAAAAAGAAAAAAAAGAGAAAGATAAAGATAAAAACAAAAAAGACAGAACAGAACAAAACAACAACAACAAAAAACCATAATGTGATCAAATATGATCAGGCTGGTATATAGATCAGTGCCACACACTAGATTTTGGGTGTATTTTGGTCTGTTAGAAGAAAGTGCCTCCCAAAATTTTAAAGAAAGAAAAAGTTATATATGTACAAAAATAAGGGTTGATATGATGAAGGGATGAAATATGACTGTAAAGATGGAAATTATAAAAAATTTTATAAAAGGAATTGATAGGAAGTTGTTTGAAAAAAGAACTAAGAGGATTTAAAAAAAGAAAAAAGAAAAAAAAAGGGAGAGAATGTGATCAGGCAGGGGAGTAGAAAAAAACCATATACTAGAGATTTAGGGTATATTTTGATGTTAGAAGAAACTATCTCAAAATTTTAAAGAGAGAACAACATATATATATATATATGCCAAAAATATGGGTAACTACTATGAAGGGATAGAATATGACTCTAAAAATGAAAAATAAAAATGTTTTTTAAAAAAGGGATTGATAAGATGTTGGTTGAAAAAGGGAAAAAGAAAAATTCAAAAAAAAAAAAGAAAAAAGAAAAAAAGACAGTTAAAAAAATTAACTTTTTTTTTTAAAGATTTTATTTATTTATTTGAGAGAGAGAATGAGAGAGAACACATGAGAGGGGGGAGGGCCAGAGGGAGAAGCAGACTCCCTGCCGAGCAGGGAGCCGGATGCGGGACTTGATCCAGGGACTCCAGGATCATGACCTGAGCCGAAGGCAGTCGCTTAACCAACTGAGCCACCCAGGCGCCCCCGCCCCCCGCAAATTAACTTTGAAAGGCTAAAGAATCATGGTAAAAAAAAGCCATGAATTCTATGTGCAGTATTCCCCTAGCGCTGGAGTCCTGCCGTTCTCATTGATCGGTAAACTTGGTCTTGGCCGGCTGTTCTCACTGATCTTCTGGGGAGGGGCCTGTTGCCGTGGTTTCCAAAAGTCTTTGCCGGAGGTGGACTTGCCCCGCCCTCGCCCCCTCCCGGCTAAGTAATCTGCTCTGGTTTGCTCTCCGGGGCTTTTGTTCCCTGCGAGCTTTCCGTGCAGCTTTGGAGGCGGAGAGTGAAAATGGCGGCCTCCCAATCTCTGCCCCGGAGGAGCCAAGAACTCGGGGCCCCAGTCCTCAGTGCGCCCCAGAGAAAAGCCGCCAGTCACTCCCGTCTCCCCGGTCTCCGGCCGCACTCCGTGCTCGCCCGGCCTGCGACCGCGCGTCTCTATCTCTGGCACCCGACCCCGGGTGGAGTCTCCAAACCCAGCCGATCCCTGCGGTGCCCTCCCGCGCGGCTCCTCCCGGGGGAGGAAGGTGAGTCTCCCCGGATCTGCCGCTTGTTGGGTCCCGGCCGGAGGAGCAGGGGCCCGACTGTGCCGCGGATCACGGTCAATGGCCACCCCGAGCTGAGAGCCCGCGCCTGGGCTCCGCCTCTGCAGCCGGCTTCCCCGCTCCGATACCTGGGAGCTCTGCCGCCCTCAGGCACCCCCGGTCTTTCTGTGACCCCGAGGGTCCTGAGACCACACTGTCCCTAGGGTTCCACCCCCCGCTTAGCCACCAGAGTGACGTCCCTCGGCGGAGCAGACTTCTAAAAGTTCCGACTTTGTGCTCCGCGGCTCTATCACTTGCCAGAAGCAGCCGACGGAGGCCCCTCCCCCCCACCATCTATCCTCCGGAATATCGCCTCGGATGCACTTCTCCGCACCTCCTACCTTCCAGAAAGTGGTCGCTTTTCTGATGAGAGAGTTGTTGCTATTCTTTTCTTCGATCTCCTGTTGGGTTTGTAGGTGTTCAGAACGGTTTGATCCCTATCCAGCTGAATTCCTGAGAGGAGACGAAATCCAGGTCTCCTACTCCTCTGCCATCTTGCTCCACCCCCCTACAATTGGGGTTCTTAACCTGAGGTGAATAGATAGTCTTTAGGGAATTGCGAACCTGTGAAAACATTATTGAAACTTTTCCTTATGCACATTTTTCTGGTGAGAAGTCCCATAGATTTCATTATGTTCCCAAAGTTGTCTATTCTAAAAAACTTAAGGACTAATAGCTTGGAGAAAGTCTCATCATAACTTTCTCCTGGGCTTCCTCACCATCCATGACGGCGTGGGTAAGAAGGTCCAGAAGCCAATGGTTGCTTTGCCCCAAGCCTCACATTCCTGGGAAGGGTCACCCTTCTCAGGGTATGGTTCTGAGCACTGAGGATTCAGAAACCTGATTTCATCTGTTGGCGTAAGGGCTAGGAAGAGCACATATTATAGAGGATCCAAAATGATCTGGAGTTGATGACAGAAGACTTCCCTGAGAAATGATATTTAAGCTGAGATCTGAAGAAAGAATGGGCATCAGTCAGGTGAAGGGAGTGGTGGTGTGACTCTAGGAAAAGTGATCAGCATGTACAAAAATGTTATGTTATCAAGGAACTGAAAAAAGACCAGCCTGACTGGAGTCCAGAGAGGGAGGGGTGGGGGATGATGGGAGAAGAGTCTAGAGAGGTAAGTAAGGACCAGATCATGTGGGTTGTGTTAAGAGTTTTGGACTCTATTCTAAGAGCCATGCGAAGTCATTGAAGAACTTTAAGTAGGGGAATGACACAGCCAGATTTGGGATTTAAAGATACTATCCTTGTTGCTGTGTGGGCTAAGAGCCAAAAATAAATCTACTCATTTTTTTTCTTATTGATTTATAAAATCTCTTTATATATTAAGGACATTAATCCTTTATGTCATAAATATTTCATTATGTTCTGTAGATTTTTTTCAATTACTAACTTTGTTTATGTTTTTGTTTTACTATATTAAAGTTTTTAATTTTTAAGTTTGGACTGAGCATGAGTAGGCATTAGCCAGGCAGAGGATATCAGAAGGCATATTGTTGAGCAAGCAAAAAAAGCAAAGGAAAATAACCACTATATTGTACACCTGAAACTAATATCATACTGTATGTTAACTATACTGGAATTAAAATAAAAAAAACAAAAAAAGTAAAGGAAAATAGATATTTTTAAAAGCATATATCCACTAAAATGTAATAGGATAAAGGTCAATTTTCTTCATTCTGGGGCTATTTATGTTCAAACAACTAATATTAATTTAAAATGACATCTTTTGTGTTATTTCCATTCTTTTAAATTTGCTAAGGTGTGTTTTATGATCTATCTTGGTGAATGTTTCAAGTGAGCTTCAGAAGAATGTATTTTGTTGTTGGATAGAGTATTCTATAAATATCAATCAGATCAAGTTGATTGATAGTGCTCTTCATGTCAACTATATCTTTATTGATTTTCTACATGCTAGATGTATCAGTTACTGACATTGGGTTTTGCGGTCTCCAACTATAATTGTGGATTCATCTTTTTCTCCTTTTTGTTCTGTTTTTGCTTTGTGTATTTTGATACTGTTTTTATTTTATTTTATTTTTTAAAGATTTTATTTATTTGAGAGAGAGAATGAGATAGAGAGAGAGCATGGGGGGGGCAGATGGAGAAGCAGACTCTCCGCTGAGCAGGGACCCCCCCCCCCCAACCCCTTGCGGGACTCAGTCTCGGAACTCCAGGATCATGACCTGAGCCGAAGGCAGACACTTAACCGACTGAGCCACCCAGGAGCCCCCGTGTCTTTATTTTTAATTTGGTTTTTGTAGACAACATATAGTTGTTTTTTTAAAAAAAATCCACTCTGACAATCTCTCTTTTAATTGGTTGATTAAACCATTCACATTTAGAGTTATTATTGATATATTTGGATTAATGTCAACCGTGTTTACTATTGTTTTCTATTAATTGCCAGATGCTTCTTCCTTCTGAATTCTTTGGTTTGAGATGAACAATTTGTATGATTCCATTTTATCTCCTTTCTTAGCACATCAGTAAAAAATTCTTAAAATTCTTTTCAGTGGTTGTCTTAGAGTTAAAGGTATATATTTTTAACTAAACTAAATCCACCTTCAAATGATGCTATTCCTGCTTCACTCGTAGTGTAGATACCTTAAAAACAATATTCCCAATTCTTCCCTCTCACTCCTTGTCTGTCATTCATTTCACTTATCCATATGCAATAATCATTAAATACATTGTTGCTGTTGTTACTTCAAAATTATCTTTTAGAAGGGTTAAGAATAAGAAAATAAGATCTTAACTTACCATAATTTTTAGCACCCCATCCTTCCTTTCACTTCTTTTCCCCCTTTATCTCCCAACCTCTGTCAGATATGCATTTTAAAAACAAACATTTTGTTTTAGAATTATTTTGTTTTCAGAGGAGTTGCATAAATAATATAGAGAATTCTTGTATAACCCACACTCCGTTTCCCCTACTATTAACGTTTTTACATGTTGTCACAACTATGAACCAGTATTGGTACATTATTATCAACTAAATCCATACTTTATTTGTATTTCCCTAGTTTTTATATAATATCTCTACTCTGTTCCAGGACCCACTCTAGGATATCACATTACATTTAAGTGTTACGTTTCCTTAAGCTCTTTAAGACTATGAAAATGATTCAGACTTTCTTTGTTTTTGATTGTTTTGATAGTTTTAGGGAGTACTGGTCAGGTATTTTGTAAAATATCCTTCAGGTGGATTTGTCTGATGTTTTTCTCATGGTTAGACTGAGGTTATGTGTCTTTTGAGAGGAAGGCCATGGAGGTAAAGTTTCATTATCAACACATCATATCAAGAGGATGTGTTATAAGTATGACTTATCACTGTCATAAGTATGATATCATCACTGATGATATTAACCTGGATCGCCTCACTGAGGTAGTGTTTGTTGGATTTATCTACTGACATTTATCCCCTCTTTGACATCTTTTAATTGTTTTGTTTTGTTTTTTTAAGTTTTTATTTTATTTAAAAAAATATTTAATTTATTTATTTGAGAGAGAAAGAGCGCGAGCAGGGGGGAGATGGAGAAGCAGGCTCCTGGCTGAGCAGGTAGCCCAACACAGGGCTTGATCCCAGGACTCCGGGATCATGACCTAAGCCAAAGGCAGACGCTTAACTGACTGAGCCACCTAGGTTCCCCAAAGTTTTTTTTTTTTTTTTGAAAGTAGGCTCCCTGCTGGGCTTGAACTCATGACCCTGAGATCAAGACCTGATCTGAGATCAAGAATCATACACTTAACCGGCTGAGCCACCCAGGTGCCCCATTAAAGTTTTAATTATTTAGGTAATCTCTACACCCAATGTGGGGCTCAGACTCAGGACCCTGAGATCAAGAGTCACATGCTCCTCCAACTGAGCCAGCCAGGCGCCCCTTATTCTGTTTTGTTTTGAACACTTATTTCTTTCTGGAACTAGGATTGCTGAGTTCTAGCTCTAGGCTTATCTTGTATGTTCCTGTCCCAGCCTTAGCATCAGTCATTTCTTCAAGGAGCCCTGGTTCCTGGGCGCCTGGGTGGCTCAGTTGGTTAAGCGACTGCCTTCGGCTCAGGTCATGATCCTGGAGTCCTGGGATCGAGTCCGGCATTGGGCTCCTTGCTCAGCAGGGGGTCTGCTTCTCCCTCTGACTCTCTTCCCTCTCGTGCTCTCTGTCTCTCATTATCTCTCTCTCAAATAAATAAATAAAATCTTTAAAAAAAAAAAAAGGAGCCCTGGTTCCTTTTATTGGAAAATGGTATTGGGAACCAAGCTCTGTGTGCTTGACATGGTCATTGCTACTGGGATATTGTCAGGTGTACTTTTACTTTCAAAGTTTTTAACTGATAGAAGTCACATTTTAAATGTCATCTTAGTTATATAATATGTAACTATCATCTTCTGTAATTTCTTTTTTTTTAAATATTTTATTTATACACCTGAGAGAGAGACAGAGAGAGCATGAGCAGGGGGAGAGGTAGAGGGAGAGGGACAAGCAGACTGCCTGCTGAGCAGGGAGCCTGACGAGGGGCTCGATCCCAGGACCCCGGGATCACCACCTAAGCCAAAGTCAAATGCTTAACTGACTGAGCCACCCAGGCTCCCTGCATCTTCTGTAATTTTTATAGATTTATTCTAAAATGTGAACCCCTTCCGAAACCTCCAGTATTTAAACTGCTATTATTAGGCAAACACAGTTTACTTGCAGGGCCAAATACCATGTTATGATTGTTTGCATTTCATTTTCAAAGGCTTATATCATCAAGCTAAAAAAATTATTCTTTTTAAAAATAAAAATCCAGGGGCACCTGGGTGGCTCAGTCGTTAAGCGTCTGCCTTCGGCTCAGGTCATGATCCCAGGGTTCTGGGATCGAGTCCCACATCGGGCTCCCTGCTCTGCGGGAAGCCTGCTTCTCCCTCTCCCACCCCCCCGCTTGTGTTCCTGCTCTCGCTATGTCTCTCTCTGTCAAAAAAATAAATAAAAATCTTTAAAAAAAAAAAAATCCATTGCTAAAATGATACACTGTTTTAATCTGTACGTTGCCATTTTACATGTTTGTTGTTTTCTCTGAAGTTTCTGATGGCCTTTCTATTTGTTGGGAGAGGAAATACCTTCTTCATTGTATCTTTTATATCTTCCATCTCTTCATTTTCCTTTTCCCTTGATAACCATTTAATTCCTTTCTTGAATCTGAATCACTTCCTGTTCTGATACAAACTGTTTTTTTTTTTTTTTTTAAGATTTTATTTTTAAATAATCTCTACACCTAATGTGGGGCTCAAACTTACAACCCTGAGATCAAGAGTCACATGCTCTGCTGACTGAGCCATCCAGGCATCCCTGGACCGTTCTTTTTTTTTTTTTTGTATTTAGATAATGACTTTCTTATGTTTCCTTCCTCACTAAATTTCTAATTGCTTTTACAGATTGAATTCTGGGGCTTCATCATATGCTCAAGGCTTATTTTCCAAGTTTTCTTCTATACAATCTCATAAACCTCTCTGCTATAGGACTTTATTTTTCTGCTCCAATCTGAGCTGGTTGCTTTCTGGGCCTGCTGCACAACCGTAACCCTGACATTTCCCTTTATTTAGACTTATTCCTATGTGGGTTCTGTGTTCATGTGGTCCATACCTTCCTCTTTCTCTGTTTATTCCCTCATGAGTTTGGCGTACTTTTCTTGGTTTACTCCTCAGGAAAGTATTTGAGGAAGTTACTTGAGAATGTACTCGAATGACTTTTTTAAAAAAAATTTTTATTCTTAAGTCATCTCTACACCCAGCGTGGGGCTTGAATTCCAACCCTGGGATCAAGTCACATGCTCTACCGGCTGAGCCAGCCAGGCGCCCTCAGATAACTTCTTTAAAAAGGAGGCATGGGAGGTGGACTTTCTGAGTCTTTGCATATCTGAAAATGTGCTTGTTCTATTCTTACTCAGTATCAGCTGAGTTTGGGATTCACAATGAAGGCTCTTTCCTGCAAGCCTGAAGCCATTACTGAATTGTCTTCTGGTACACTAACATGAGGTATTATTGCTAATTGGAAGTGTTGCTAACGAAAGATCTGTTGTCAGACTAATTCCTCAGCTTTGGGAATGGGCTGTATTATTATTTATTTTTCTTTGGCAGCTTTTAGGATTTTGTCTTGATCCATGGTTTTCAGAAGTTTTATGTTAATTTATCTAATTGTATACCTTTTTATGTCTATTGTGCTAGGCACTCAGTAGACCCTTTTAGTTTGAAACTGTGCATCATTTTTCCTCTCTGGGAAATTCTCTTGATTTGACTTTTTTCCTTCTCCTTAATTATTATTATTATTTTCTGAAGTTCCCAAGGAATGAGATGTTGTACTTCCTGGATTGTCCCTTTTTGTGTGTGTGTGTGAGTTTATTTATTTGTTAAATAGGCTCCATGCCCAGCATGGGGCTTGAGATCAAGAGTCACATGCTCTGAGCTAGGCAGGTGCCCCTGTTCCTTCTTCTCTTTTTAAAAAATCTCATATTTTATATCTCATTGTCCTTTTTTTCTATGAACTAAGACATTTCCTCAACTTCATCTTTAAGTCTTCATATTGCATTTAAAAGTTTTAGCAACATTCCTTTCAATTTCCAAGAATTATTTTTTTGTTCTCAATTAAAATGTTTAAATTGTGATAAAATATACACAATATAAAATTTGCCACCTTAATCATTTTTAAGTGTGTAGTTTGGTAGTGTTAAGTGCATTCACATTGTTATGAAACCAATCTCCCAAAGTCTTTTTATCTTCAAAAAGGAAACTGTATGCTAGGAACAATAACCCCTTCTTCACTGCCACCCCAGCCCCTGGCTACCACCATTCTGCTTTCAGTCTCTGAATTTGACTACTCTAGGTAGCTCATTGGAATGGAATCATAGAGTCTTTGTCTTTTGGTTACTGGCTTATTTCACTTAGCATAGTATCTTCAAGGCTCATCCATGTTGTAGCATATGTCAGAATTTCCTTCCTTTTAAAGATTTTATTTATTTATTTATTTATTTATTTATTTATTTATTTATTTATTTGACAGAGAGAGACACAGCGAGAGAGGGAACACAAGCAGGGGGAGTGGGAGAGGGAGGAGCAGGCTTCCCACTGAGCAGGGAGCCCGATGCGGGACTCGATCCCAGGACCCTGGGATCATGACCTGAGCCGAAGGCAGACGCTTAACGACTGAGCCACCCAGGCGCCCAGAATTTCCTTCCTTTTAAAGGCTGAATAATATTCCATTGTATGTACAGGTCACATTTTCTTTTTCTCTGTCCAATTTTTTTTGGTTAATCTTTTTTTAAAATTAAGTTTTTGATTTTAATTCCGGTATAGTTGACATACAGGGTTATATTAGTTTCAGGTGTAAAATATAGTATTCAACAAGTATATACATTACTCAGTGCTCATCATGATAAGTGTATTCTTTAATCCCCATCATCTATGCTACCTATCACCCTACCCACCTCCTCTCTTGTAACCATTAGTTGTTTTCTATAGTTCAGAGTATGTTTCTTGGTTTCTCTCTCTTTTTTTCTTTGTTTGTTTTGTTTCTTAAATTCCACATATGAGAGAAATCATGTGGTATTTGTTTTTTCTCTGACTGACTTATTTTGCTTAACATTATACTCTCCAGCTCCATCCATGTTGTTGCAAAGGGCAAGATTTCATTATTTTTTTTTAAGATTTTATTTATTTATTTATTTATTTATTTATTTATTTATTTATTTGAGAGAGAGAGAGAGAATGAGAGACAGAGAGCATGAGAGGGAGGAGGGTCAGAGGGAGAAGCAGACTCCCAAGGAGCAGGGAGCCCGATGTGGGACTCGATCCCAGGACCCGGGGACCATGACCTGAGCCGAAGGCAGATGCTTAACCATCTGAGCCACCCAGGCGCCCAACACACCACATCTTCTTTATCCATTTATCTATCGATGGACACTTGGGCTGCTTCCATAATTTGGCTATTGTAAATAACGTTGCAGTAAACAAAGGGGTGCACACCGTATATCCTTCATCCATTGAGGGACACTTGGGTAGCTTCCACCTTTTGGTTATTGTGAATAACGTTGCTATGAACATTGGTGTACAAATATCTCTTTGAGACCCTGTTTTCAATTCTTTCGGGCATATACCCAGAAGTGAAATTGCTGAATCATATGGTAATTCTATTTTTAATTTTTTGAGGAACGACTATGCTCAATTCCTTTTTATACCTTTGTATTACAGATGCAGTATCTTCTCAAATCTTTCTGAGTTTTAAAAATTTTCTCTTGTTCCTTAAATTATCTCTGCTTTGTTAGGTCAATTTTGCTATTTATTTTGGTTTTTCTCTTTCATGTGGCAGATTTTTAAATAACAATGCCTAAGGATTCTTGGTTACCTTCATGTTTAAGAATGAGGCAGTGGAATGGCTCTGAGATCTCTGTATGTGGGCAGGATTCATAGCAGGTTAAACTTTTAGATGAGTGGTCAGGGAGTTTGTGGTAATCTGAGGAAACCCTAAAGTTAGAGTGAGCTGGACTCTATCCTGGGAGTACCAGCACCTGTGTAACCGCCTTAGATGTCCCTGTACTAGACCCAATTAAAAAAAAATTATTTAAATTCAATTCAATTAACATATAGTATATTATTAGTTTCAGAGGTAGAATTTAGAGATTCATCAGTTGCATATAACACCCAGTGCTCATTTCATCAAGTGCCCTCCTTAATACCCATCAGTCAGTTACCAAATCCTCCTGCCCACTTCCCCTCCAGAAACCCTGTTTTTTTTTTTAATTCTTATGTTAATCCCCTATATTACATCATTAGTTTTAGATGTAGTGTTCCATGATTCATTGTTTGTGCATAACACCCAGTGCTCCATGCAGAACGTGCCCTCCTTAATACCCATCACCAGGCTAACCCATCCTCCCATCCCCTCCCCTCTAGAACCCTCAGTTAGTTCTTCAGAGTCCATCATCTCTCATGGTTCGTCTACCCCTCCGATTTCCCCCGCTTCATTCTTCCCCTCCTGCTACCTTCTTCTTCTTCTTCTTTTTTTTTTTCTTAAAAAAGAAGATTGCATTATTATTTGTTTGCATTATTTGTTTCAGAGGTACAGATCTGTGATTCAACAGTCTTGCACAATTCACAGTGCTCACCAGAGCACATAGCCTCCCCAGGGTCTATCACCCAGTCACCCCATCCCTCCCACCCCACCCCCCACTCCAGCAACCCTCAATTTGAAACCCTGTTTGTTTTTTCCTATAGTTAAGAATCTCTTATGATTTGTCTCCCTCACTGTTTTCATCTTATTTTATTTTTCCTTCCCTTTCCTTATGTTCATCTGTTTTGTTTCTTAAATTCCACATATGAGTGAAATCATAATATTTATTCCTCTGACTAAATTATTTTGCTTAGCATAATACCCTCTAGTTCCATCCACATCATTGCAAATGGCAAGATTTCATTTTTTTGGTGGCTGAGTAATAATCCATTGTGTGTGTGTGTGTGTGTGTGTATATATATATATACACACATATACATATACCATATCTTCTTTATCCATTCATCGTGGATAGACATCTGGGCTCTTCCCATATTTTGGCTATTGTGGACATTGCTGCTATAACCATTGGGGTGCATGTGCCCCTTTGAATCACTATGTTTGTATCCTTTGGATAAATACCTAGTAGTGCAATTGCTGGGTCGTAAGGTAGCTCTATTTTTAAGTTTTTGAGGAGCCTCCATACTGTCTTCCAGAGTGGCTGCACCAGTTTGCCTTCCCACCAGCAGTGTAAGAGGGTTCCCCTTTCTCCGCATCCTTGCCAACACCTGTTGTTTCCTGAGTTGTTAATTTTAGCCATTCTGACTGGTGTAAAGTAGTATCTCATTGTGATTTTAATTTGTATTTCCCTGATGCCGAGTGATGTTGAGCATTTTTTCATGTGTCTGTTGGCCATTTATATTAGACCCAACTTTTATTTTTTATTTTTTTTTAAAAGATTATTTATTTACTTATTTGAGACAGAGAGAATGAGAGAGAGAGCACATGAGGGGGTGGGGGTCAGAGGGAGAAGCAGGCTCCCCGCCGAGCAGGGAGCCCGATGTGGGACTTGATCCAGGGACTCCAGGATCATGACCTGAGCCGAAGGCAGTCGCTTAACCAACTGAGCCACCCAGGCGCCCTAGACCCAACTTTTAAAAATGAATGTTTATTGAGTGTTTACTATGTGCCAGACACTATGCTAAATGTTTTATATATTATCTCATTTAATCTGACTGATAATTGTATGAGATAGTTATTATTATATCCATTTTACAGAAGTGAAAACAAGATCAGAGAGTTTTTTTGTTTTAAGATTTTATTTATTTATTTGAAAGAGAGAGAGAGCACAAGCAGGGGGAATGGCAGGCCGAGGGAGAGGGAGAAGCAGGCTTCCCACTGAGCAGGGAGCCTGATGCGGGACTCGATCCCGGGACCCTGAGATCATGACCCGAGCTGAGGCAGACGCTTAATGACTGAGCCCACCCAGGCGCCCCAGGATCAGAGAATTTTAAAAAGCTTACATAGCAGGTTGGAATTTGAACCTAGGAATATGTGACTTCAGATTCTGTACTCTTAACCAATATACTACTTTCATTCTGAAATTTTGAGCTGAACCTCATGTGGGGATTAAGTGGCAGTTTCATTTGGGGTCACTAAGGAAATAATCTATAACCTAGTAACGAATATGAAACAGGAGAATGGCTGAGTTCAATGGATTTGAAGGAAATATCCAGAATAATTTCTATAGGATTTAATGCTGCAAAAAGTTGTGAAATGGAAGATGGATGGCTTTTCTAGAATTAAAGATCCAGCAAACATCTCTCTTATAGTGAAGGGCTTGGTGCCATTCCCATGGCTAAGCTCTGGGCTCTTATGTGAGTGAGAAGCGCACTTCAGGGAAGGTGCAACCTATACATGCAGTCACCTGCCCTCTCCTCACCCTTCAAAACTTGGATGGAATAGAGGTTATGAGTCATAGTGACTTAGGAGGAACAGTGGTGCTGTCTCCTTCCTTGACTTTGGAGAAGATTGTTCCTTCCTTCCTTCATTTATTCATTCATTCTTAGCCAGGCATTGTGCTAGGTGCTGGGGATAAACAGATAAAAGAGCCTGTCCTCTGAAGTTCCTGCCTCTGAAGAGCTGACAGCCCATTAGGAATGACTAACGGATTTATACACCATGTGATATAAGGACCACGATGGGATGTAAGGGAGACAGACAGTATGGTGCAGGGGCTAAAAACACTGGAGCCAGCAGACAGGGGTTTGAATTCTAGCTCTGCCATTTTTTGTCTTTGCAACTTGATATATTAATTTACTTTGCTAACCTTCACTTTCCTCCTTCATAGGGTTATTGTGAGGATTAAATGACAGAAGGCATGGGAATTGCTCATCCCAGTGCCTGGTATATACTGAGTGCTTAATATGGGGAGTTATTACTGTGGATAATATGGACTGAGCATGCTCCAAGTCTGGAGAAGGGGGTGACCAAATCTGTCCGCCTGGAGGTGAGGAGGAAGGTGGGAGGCAGGGAGGGTTTTACTCAGGAAGGGGCCTCCAAGCACCAACTTTTCTTTCCTGAGAAAGGCCCCCATATGGTGTCTTCCCCTGTCCCAGCACCCCAAGGGGTCACATTGTTGACAGTTGACAAATAGCTTCCGATGAGGGAGATTCTCTATAAGGCCAAGTGGGCAACTCTCCATGATACCAGATTTCTTGCTGCCTTGTCTTCTTCCAACTTCTTTATTAGATGCTTTCTGGGAGAGACAAGGATGAATAATGAATGAATGAACTTTTACTATGACCATGATGTGCCAGACTCTTTTGCATGTATTATCTAATTTAACCTTACCCAATAATCCTCTGGAGAAGGCTATTCTTCTTCCCATCATATGGATGGTGGGGGCAAGGTTCAGGGACATTAAATTCAATACTGAGGTCGTGGAGATGGCAGACAGAGCTGAGATTCAGTCCCCATCAGTATGGCCAGCAACTGCTGACCATGGGACCAACTGAACATCCAGGCAGGCGCCGGCCCTCTACTGGGCTCAAAGCTCTTTGCAGCTCAGGTTCTCCTCCTTGTGGACATTTACATTTTTCCCCGGTAGGGTCTCAGAAGTTGACCACTGTGCATTGGAGAACTGCTAAGCTCATAGTCCAGGGAGATGAGCTTCTTTTGCCCAATAGACAGGGAGGTCCAGACAAAATGAGAAAGTCAGCAAAGTTTACTTGTACTCTTCTCAGCTGCCCCATTCTGCTCTTTCTCCTCTCTGTGTAGCTTAACTTCTTTTCCACATAAATGATTTTTTCTATAGTCAGCAACAGGTGTGTGTGTGTGTGTGTGTGCATATGCACACACATCTCTGTGTGGGAGGCATCATATTTTTGAGGATCTGTCTTTGCTGGAATCACACTTGGCCATGGTCTTATTCCCGCAACCCCTCTTACATAGCCTGCCACCTGCTTGCAGGGATCAGTGTATTCAATTTCATGTATTTTTCAGGAGAAGCAGAAGGTACTCTGGGTTCCTTCATGCTAACCTTTGTGATTTTCTCCTCAAGGCACACAACTGAGTATCAAAACTGGGAAAAGAAAATTCAATCTCTCCTTCTAAGAGCTGATAATACAAGGATACCAAACCATTTATGCATCTATTAGCCAATTTTTTCTTTAAATTGGACCTCAGAGTACATAGAATTGGGATAATCAAAATAATTGAATTCTGACACATTCATTACTCATCCATGAATGGTCCTTCCTTCCTCCCTCCTTATAATGTAATAAGAATCTAAAGCAAAAGTTAAGGCCCTTGACAATAATATACATTTAACCATATTTCCACCTCCCACCCCTTCCATCCCTCCATCTGAGGTTGTGATCATCCTCATTCCTGTGTCCATCACTCTCATCTTTTTAGGTAGTTTTGTTGCATTTGTATGCATTTCTAAAGATACATCTTTTATTTTATTTTATTTTCTTCAGTGCAGGGCTTGAACTCACAACCCTGAGGTCAAGACCTGAGCTGAAATTAAAGAGTCAGACAGTTAACCAACTGAGCCACCCAGGCCCCCCACTTTAGTTTTTTTTGACTTAAGATTATATTGCTAAGACTCTTCATTATTTTTGTGTATTGATGTACGTTGTTGCTTTGAGTGTTGTATATGTTCGGATGAGTAAATAGATCACAATTTTTTCATTTGTTCTCCCACTGCAGGAGGCCTGGCCTGTTCCTGGTTTTAATCTGTTGTGAACAGCACTGCTGTGAGCCTTCTCCTACATGTCTTTTGTACATGTGCAAACATTTATCTTTATTTCTCCACCTTAGAAGCATTTATTCAAACCCACTGCATGTGCTGCCTTGGTCTTGGTGGATAGTGTGACATTCGTCAGGTCTGGGGAAATCCATATTTTTTTTTTCAAAGATTTTATTTATTTATTTGACAGAGAGAGACACAGCGAGGGAGAGAACACAAGCAGGGGGAGTGGGAGAGGGAGAAGCAGGCTTCCCGCGGAGCAGGGAGCCCGATGTGGGGCTTGATCCCAGGTCCCCGGGATCATGACCTGAGCCGAAGGCAGACGCTTCACTGACTGAGCTACCCAGGTGCCCCAGATTCTGTGAATGATTATCTAAAATGCAACGAGTCCTGTTTAGAAAAGGATAAAAGAAGGATAGTTATTACTTTCCTTTCCTTACTATTGATATTCTGCTTAGAATATAATTGTGGAAAAGATTGCTAGTTAATCCCCAAATATCTGCTCTTTCCTGGTTTTACAGTGACAGAAATTTTAGCTGGACACATGACTGGGGAGTAAAAAAATCACATTTCCCAGCTTTCTTGCAGGTAGATGCAGTGACATAACTAAGTTCTGGTCGCGAGGATGTGTGAGGGGAAGCCTTGTCTACAACTGAGTCATGCCCTTAAGAAGAAAAGAGCAAACTCTCTCCTCCCCTTCTTTTATTCCTCTTTCTGGAGAGTGGAGGTGGTAGAGGAAGCTGAAGCAGCCACCTCTGACCTTGAGATGGAAGCCAGGTCCTGAGGATCACAGAGCCATGGGCTAGTAGGAGCTGCCATGTCAGCCTTGAACTGCTTACCCTTGGATGTTAGAGGAAAGATAAATGCATTTCTGTCTCGTGTATGCTGTACTTACACTGGCTTTTTTCTTTTTAATATGTGTATTTCTTTTTTTAAAAAAAGATTTATTTCTTTATTTGAGAGAGAGAGAGAGAGAGAGTGCGCACATACGCAAGCCGGGGGAGGGGCAGGAGAGGAAGAGGGAGAGAAGCAGACTCCCCACTGAGAGTGGAGCCTGACAGGATCTGGATCTCAGGAATCTGAGATCATGACCTGAACAAAAACTAAGATCTGAGATGCTTAACTGACTGAGCTACCCAGGTGCTCCTTACATTGGTTTTTTAATACAAGAGCTGAATTGGTATTCTATATAAAGTAGTTATTATGTATATAAAGAGTAAACATTCCACCAGCTGGTCAAAAGAGCAAAGGAGTATATAAGGATGGGAGAAAAATACTTGTTTGAGTGATATAAAGATAGAAATATGGGGATGGAAATAAAGAATGGGAACGGGTCTAGGGTGAGGCAAGAGAGGTGGTTAGGGACAGTCACAGTCAGGGTCGTTCAAGCTTTCTTAAACTTTGTGCCCTTGGTGCCTCTTTTGTAGTCTTGACCATGGAAAGAAAGGAGATGGGGAATAGAGGGATTAGAACTGAGAAAAGGGATGATGGTAACGTGGAAAGAGAGGAGACAGTGGGGTGGGCTGGGCAGAGAGGAATTGTAGGAGAAGGGATTTAGAGAGAGAAGGGAAAAAGGAAGAAAAAGGGTAAACTTCAAGTTAATAGTTCAACGTGGAAAGTTCTTAATTCAGAGAGAATATTCCTTTACACCTGGTATTTTATTAGTGGGAACAGATGGAAGGTCTTATTTCATCTACCTGCTCTAAAAATCAGGGATAGACAGGGAGAAAAACACTGTTGAGAAACTCAACAAGGGGGATGTGACAAAGGACAGGGATGTGTGAGTCAGGTGAGTGTCAGCAACCCGACACCTCACAGCTGTATTTGAAGTGAGGTCACAGGCATTGGCTGTGTCTGAACTAGAGGGGAACCTATTTTTATGAGAGATTGGAGGAGGGGACTTTGGTCCTACATTCTTCTCATTTGCAGGAGGCCAATGCCGGTTGACACAGCTATTTTGTTTGGTCCTATTCTCTATGGCACCACAGTCTGCCAGGTGATCAATGGCTGTGAGACACACTAAATAAAATCAGTCTGCAAAAATCCCCAGAGTCTAGCTCTGCCTATGTATGATATATAGTCAGTCTTCACATGACCTCATGGCCTGCCCTAAAGTTTTCCATAGCTCAAGGAATGGAGAAGGGGAGATCCACACTTTGGGGAGGGGTCATGAGGATAGAGGGCAGCCAACTGGATCTTGCAGTTGTCTGGAATTGCTGTTTGGTCCACAATTAATGGTTGTGCCTAAAAATATAATTTAAATAGGGCTTTGTTTCCTTCAGAGAGATGGGAGAGAGTCTTGGTAGGAATGGAGGTAGATGGTAATAGACATAGGAGAAGAGACCATTTTTTCCTTAGGGAAAGGCCCCAAGAAGGGGGTTGGCTAAGAGGAGCTTATCTCTGTTGCTCTATCATCTCCCTCTGGATAATTTACACCTTGACATTCCATTTACCAATGGAGAAGTTGTAGGAAGAATGGGTGAGAATGTGAGCTTTGAGTCAGATCTGTGTAATTTATGACAATAAAATCAGCTATTATTATTAGAAATAGTTTCTTACATTGCATAGCATGAGCATTTGATGTGATGTTTGATTGCCTAATGGGGAGTTGCATGTAAAGTGTTTAATATCCAGGAGTATCTGCTCCATAAACCCATGTGGTTAAGATAGAGGGGACTGTCCCCTCACCTCTGTCACTTCATCTCCTATTGCTTTTCCACCCTTCCTATCTAAGTTCCTGAAGAACTACACTTACAGTCTGCATTGCCTCATCTTCAACTGGCTTCCACTCCTCCACCTCCACTGAAATGACATTTGGATAGATCACTCTTGATCCTTGCTCTGCCAGATCCCAAGGCCATTCTTTGTGTATTTTGTTGGACCTCGATGTGGTTGGTTTCTCCTTCCTCCTTCAAACTCACTTGGCTCCTGTCAATCTGGGCTCTCCTGGTTTCTATCTATATATTCTGTCATTCATTTCCTCTTTCCTCCCAGGTTTCCACCTTTTCACTCTTGAAATCTCATCCCTACCCCCTCCCCAGGGTTCTGCCCTCCCTTCCTTCTTTTCTTTCTATACACTCACTGGGTGGTCTCAGCCACTTTCATGCCTACAATCCCTGTGTTCTAAGTGAGAATCATCCATTACTTTCAGCCTCAGATATCCCCCAGCCTCATGTCTATAATGAAGGGGGATGTGGCACCATTTTAAATGACCCTGCCCACTTGGTCATAATTGAATGGTCCATAAATGGGCACCTGATAAAAATCAGGACAATCTCAGTTCTTCCCAGGACTTCCTTTTTCTTTTAATGAAGACTCAGAGAGTAGGGCTTTCTCTGGGAGGGAAACCCATAAGATGGTAGACTTGAGAGATGTCAGTGGCCTTATGTCCCTCTTCCTGGAGGAAGCTGTTGCTAAAGAGAGATAATAGAGCCCATTAGAGGAGCAGGGAGAGAGGGTCCAGGGCATATTTGATTGTCTGGTTCCAGTTGTCCCCAGGATTGAGCTGTATCCTTGCTTTCCCCATGGATTGCCTTTGAATTATATACAATATCCTAGTATTTTTCTAATACATGCCCACTTTTGCCTAAGTGTGTTCTAGGTCAGTTTCTGAGATCTGCAACTGAAATAGATTCTGCCAGAGGTAGGTTGTAAGGAAACAGAGACCCCAACTAAGGGTTAGGAGAATTGGATTTGCATTAACTCTGGCACTCACTGGCCATGAGACCTTGAGCTAGGCCCAGACCCTGAGAGTCAGTTTCCTCAAAATGAAGAGCAACAAAATCTACCTGCCTGGTATACATAGTCCTAGCGGTATTAATCACTGAAATCATAAAACACCTCTAAATGTAAAGTTTACAAAGTGCATGATTTATTTGAAAACTTTTAGAAAACATTTTTATTTTTTTATTTTTTGAGAGACAGAGAGAGAGGCAGAGGGAAAGGGAGAGAGACAATCTTAAGCAGACTCCATGCCTAGTGTGGAGCCTGATGCGGGGGTTGATCTCACCACCCTGAGATCATGACCTAAGCTGAAATCAAGAGTCAGACGCTTAACTGACTGAGCCACCCAGGCACCCCACCATTTGTATTTTTAGCATGAATTTCCATTTTGTTTCCAGCAGCTCAGTTGCAGCTGGATGTGGACCCAGGGCAGGAAGCTTTGTGCTGACAGCATTGATCCCCCTGGGTAGCGTGTTCATGGTCAATGGGGTCAGGTATAGCAGAATCTGCAGTGAATGTTTAGAAGCCATGGAGGTGGTGGAAGACCCAGAATCCAAAGCTCATTCATGGAAGCACTTCCTGACCCTACTTTGGAATTTTATTCAGGTTTCCATGGGACAATAGCCAATCCAAAGGGAAATGGGCAAGATCCATAAGAAACAGTGGAAAGAAGGAACACCTGAATCTGGGATGGGTTAGGAAGGAGCTGAGGATCATCTCCTACTCTTAGCAAGCACACCCCATGTTTCACTCTGGACTTGGGGTCTAGAGACCACAATTCCAGTCCTCACTTTGTTTCTAACTTACTGGGCAAGACATGTTATTTCTCCTCTGAGTCTCAGTGTCCCTGTTTCTCAGTTTGGAAATGGGGAAGAGTGAGAAGGATCTTCACAATTATACCTTACATTTGTAACACCTTTATAGTTTATGCTCACTGTCACTTTACTCTTCATAAAATCAAGGGAGACACATATTATTGGTCCCATTACATAGACAGCTGGTAAGAGTAAGAGATAGCACTTGTTCTGAGGTCTCTTTCCACTCTAAGATCCTTCCAGTAGTAAAGGTCTGTGAGTCTCCTATCACTGTGTTCGTGAACACCTACTGTACTTAGGGAGCCACAGGGTATGGAGTCATTTGTCTACATGCCCTACCTGCCCCACCTGATTGTTGACTCCTTTAGAGCAATATCCATGCTGGCTTTTTCATTGCCTCCATCAAAGCATTCAGAACAGTGCCTTATCCTCTGGGTAAATAATGATGAAATAAGATTCAATGACAAGGCACAGGCCCCAAGTCCTCTTGGTATGTGTTGAGAATTCATCCTGGACCCAGAACTTGATTTGGGCTTAAAGAAAGCTTCTGGGTATTTTTGTTTATCACGGAAGTGCTGGCTTTTATTTTCCCTCTTATCTCCAGAGATACTTTCAGCCTCGTGAGACTCAATCATCAATCAACATTTACTCTCCAGATACTGCCCTGTGCCAGACACACAGGATGCCCTTTATCAACCTCTTAATTTAATTTATGTTTCAGGTAGAAGCCATACAAGAAAGATTTCCCCCATCTATCAATTCCTGCTTCTGCTTTTTTTTTTCTTTTGAAAAAACAACTCTTAGTTCAAAAGTAAGTATATTTAGGGATTGTTTTCTTGGAATCTTGGGGATGAAAGGATAGTAAGAAATTAGATGTTCTAAGGAAAATGGTCATGATGGAAAAGAGAAGACAATTTGTATAATAGGATCTCAATTTCAGAAAAAATAATATACATCCAGAAAAAACAGGGAAACATTGTTACCAGAATATTAGCAGTAAGGTAACGGGATTGTGGTGATTTTTGTTTTCTACCTTCTGGATCTTGCAAAATTTCTATAGTGAATATATGTTACATTTAAATCAGGAAACAAGAGTTAAAAAAGAACTAAAGAAATTTTCTTCATAAGCTGGAAGGCACAGAAGTGTGCATTTTATTATTATTCTTTATCATTTACTTATAGGTAGCACATACTCTTTGTGTAAAATAGTTAACAGTCCAACTTTTTGTTGCTGAACTTCTTGTTTAAATGAAATTTAGGGGCGCCTGGGTGGCTCAGATGGTTAAGCGTCTGCCTTTGGCTCAGGTCATGATCCCAGGGTCCCGGGATTGAGTCCCGCATCGGGCTCCCTGCTCTGCGGGGAGCCTGCTTCTCCCTCTGCCTCTCTCTCTCTGTCTGTCATGAATAAATAAATAAAATCTTAAAAAAAAAAAAAGTTAAAAAAAATAAATAAATGAAATTTAGTCTGGAAGCTGTCTTAAGGGTTCCCTGGAGGCTAGCCTAACATATGACCTATCCTGGAGAATTGTCCATGTATACTGGAAAAGAATGTGTATTCTGCTGCTGTTGGATGAATGTTCTCTATGTCTGTTAGGTCTATTTGTTTCAAGTCCAACATTTCGTTGTTGTCTTTATATCTGGATGATCTATCCACTGTTGGAAGTGTGGTATTGAAGTCCTCTACTATTATTGATGTCCTCTACTATGTTCTCTATTTCTCCCTTTATATCTCTTAGTATTTGCTTAATATATTTTGGTACTCTGATGTTGGGTACATATATATTTATGATTGTTGTATCTGCTTGATGAATGAACCCTTTATCATTATAGAATTACCTTCTTTGTCTCTTGTTACCATTTTTGGCATAAAGTCTATTTTGTCTGATATAGGTCTAGCTACCCCAGCTTTAGTTTGGTTTCCACTTGCATGGAATATCTTTTTCCATCCCTTCACTTTTGAGCCTATATGTGTCCTTAAAACTGAAATGAATCTTTTGTAGGCAGCATTTAGTTGGGTCTTATTTTTATCTATTCAGCCAGTCTGTGCCTTTTGATTGGAGAATTCAATCCATTTACATTTAGAATAACGATTGATATGTAAGGACTTAATAATGCCATCTTATTAATTGCTTTCTGGGCTCCATAGCTCAGGGGTTAGAGCACTGGTCTTGTAATTGCTTTCTGGCTGTTCTGTAGTATTATTGTTCTGTTTTTCCTTTTTTGGGGCCTATTTTTATGAATTCGTGATTTTCCATGGTGGTATGCTCTAATTCCCTTCTCTTTATCTTTTGTGAACCTACCAGAGTTTTTTGCTTTGTGGTTACCATGAGACCTTCATAAAACATAGATTAAAAAAATCAAATTTTTTTGAGAGAGAGCGTGTGGGAGTGTGTGGGGGGAGGGGCAAAGGGAGAGGGAGAGAGAGAATTTTTTTTTTTTAAAGATTTTATTTATTTATTTGAGAGAGAGAATGATATAGAGAGAGCATGAGAGGGGGGAGGGTCAGAGGGAGAAGCAGACTCCCTGCCAAGCAGGGAGCCCGATGCGGGACTCGATCCCGGGACTCCAGGATCATGACCTGAGCCGAAGGCAGTCGCTTAACCAACTGAGCCACCCAGGCGCCCGGGAGAGAGAGAATATTAAGCAGGCTCCACGTCCAGTGCAGAGCCTGATGCGGGGCTTGATCTCACAACCCTGAGATCATGATCTAAGCCAAAATCAAGAGTTGGATGCTGAACTGACTGAGCCACACAGGGGCCCTAGTCATGGTAATTTTTAATACTTTTTTCTCTTTAACATTTATACCATAGTGGCTAGCACACTATCATATTACAGAATTATAGTTTTCTAAATCTAACTGTATATTTATCTTTGCCAGTATGTTGTATATTTTCATGTTACTAATTAGCATCTTTTCATTTCAGCTTGAAGAACTTCTTTCAACATTTCTTGTAAGGCAGTTATAGTGGTGATGAGCTGCCTCAGCTTTTCTTTGTCTAGGAATGTCTTTATTTCTACCTTATTTCTGAACGATAATTTCACAAGATAAAGTCTTTCTTTCAACATTTTGAATATATCATTCCACTCTCTTTTGGTCTGCAGAGTTTGTGCTGAGAAATTTGCTGATAACTTAACATGGGTTCCTTTGTAGGTTATAATCGTTTTTTCTCTCACTGCTTCTGGGAATTCTCTCTGTCCTTGAATTTTGGCAGTTTTATTATAATGTGTCCTGGGGAAGGTCATTTTGCATTGAGATAATGATCTATTAGTTTCATGAACCCATTGGATGTCTAAGTCTCTCCTCAGGTTTGGGAGTTTTCAGCTATTATTCTTTAAGTAAACTTTCTGCCTCCGACTACCTCTCTTCTTTTATGGAACTCCAATTATTCTGATGTTTGTACTTCTGATGGGGTCTAATAGACCATGTGGACTTTCTTTGCTCTTTTTCATTCTTATCTCTTTTTTCTCTTCTGAGATTATTTCAAAATTCCTAACCTGTACATCACTGATTCTATCTTCTGTTTGGTCTATTCTGCTGTGATGCTCTCCTATTGCATTTTAAAATTTCATTCATTGAATTCTTCAGCTCCAGAATTTATATTTGATTCTTTTTTTCTATGATTTCTATCTCCTCTTTAAATTTCTTATTTTGTCCATGTATTGTTTTCCTGATTTTGTTCAATTGCTTTTCTGTGTTTTCTTGTTTGAGACCTCAAAACAGCTATTTTGAATTCTTTATCAGGTAGAATACAGAATTTTGTGTCTGGTTTGGTTACTTGAGGATTATTGTTTTCTTTTGATGAGTCATGTGTCTTTGATTCTTGATATTCCCTTAGAGATTTGTGTTGCTGTTTTCACATTTGAAGTAGCAATCACCTCCTCCAATCTTTACGAGTTGGCTTCAGGTAGGAGATATTTTTCGTTGGTTCTGCTTTTATCTGGGGCTTTCTCCAACCTTTTATGGATACACCTGCTTCTTGCTCCCTTTTGTGGCAGAATTCTTAGGTTTCTATGTCTATCTTACAACTCACTGGCTGTTGGGAACCTCTCTTCTTTTCCAGAAGGCGGCGCTGTAGCTCAAGTTTGTAGTTTTCATTTCCCATAGAGTCTGGCCTGTTTTGGGAGTGCACTCCTTCCTTGTTTGCCAGACCTTGCTCTTGCCACGACACTTGGGAATGTGCCCAGGGAGCTGGCTGCAGAGTGGGCAGGGAGGTGTGGGTGTTAAACACGGGGCCTTTAGGGTTCCCGCAGTCCAGGCAGGAGGTTCCTTGGGTGAGGTTTTCTCATCAGCTCACTCGCAGAGTTTCCTGTTGGAGTCCTGAATGCAGTCAAGCAAGAACCAAATCCCTTTCATGCCCTTTGATACTCTAATCTGCTTCTTTCCTGGTTTCTTCCCTCACTCCTGTCATGGAGAACCTGCTTCAAAAGTCTGGTTGCTGCTGTGGGGAAATGTTTTTTTCCAGTAAGTGTCCCACACAGCTGGGGAAGCCAGGCACTCACTCACCCTCTCCCTTTTCCCCTCGAGAGAGGTCACGGCAGGCTAGTTCAGCTTGACTGCTGTGATGCCTTGGGGTGGGGTGGGGTGAGATTATGCTGGCAAAGTTCCTCTTACCCTCTTCAATGGGTCCAAACTTGTATTTTTTTTCCTCCAGTGGAGTGCTGGCATCTGTCCTTGGGGAGACTGGACTTCTACAAAGGTTATCTTATCTGTGGGTATCTGCCCACTAGTACTCTCCAGATGTTCCCCAACTGCAGCTGGGGAGGGTGAGGGCCAGTTTATTGGCTACTGCTGGTTCTGCAGCTCTTACCAAGGTCTGTCTGCCTATTACCCATTGCACAGGTGGACAAGACTCCTCCTAGGTCTCTTGGTGTATGGTACTGGATTTCACAACTTCCACAGAGGCACTATTGTTTTTGGACAGATGTCAATTTTTAGTTGTTAAAAGAGGGGATAAAGGGGCACCTTGGTGGCTCAGTTGGTTGAGGGTCTGACTTTGGCTCAGATAATGATCTTGGGGTGCTGGGATGGAGTCCCATGTTAGGGTCCCCACTCTGTGGGGAGTCTGGTTTTCCCTCTTCCTCTTCCTCTGTCCCATCCCTGCTTGTGTTCTCTCTCTCTCTCTCTCTCTCTCTCTCTCTCTCAAATGGATAAATAAAATCTTAAAAAAAAAGAGGGGGGTGGAGATAAAAAGGAGGGATGTCATATGTCACCATAATGCCCTATCTCATTTCTTTTTATCACTGAATGATATTCCTTTGTATGATGGACCACAGGTTGTTTATTCATTCACCTACTGAAGGACATCTTGATTGCTTCCAAGTTTTGGCAATTATGAATAAAACCACTATAAACATTTGTGTTTAAGGTGCTCTTTTAACACTCCAAGGAGACTCTATAACCAGCACCCAGTGGGGCACACTGATTTCCTCTCCATGGCCACAGTGCTTTTGGGGGTTTTTCAGGCTATGAGAACCGAAGGAGATTGCCATATGATTGTTTTCTAGCACTTGCTTGCCTAACACTTGTTTCTCAGTTTCTTCCTTAAAAAAAAAAGGCAGCAGAATAAAAAGTGATTGGGGTTGTGAATGGAAGCCACAATGATACGAGACAGGCATAAAAGCAGAAGTAAGAGAATATAGTCCTTGGTCTCTGTGGGGTTGGCCCAGACAGAGTTTAACATGGCTGGGCTGTGTAGAGTTTTGTGGTCAGAACCATGAAACTGTTTGCGGCCATCTTCCTTCCTCTCTCTTCCAAGTGCCTGGGGGCAAAAGTGTTGATGGAGATGTGAGTAAAAATGTTGAGTATCAGGGGGAACAATTGAAATGGCAAAGACTTTCTGTTTATTTCCGCAGCCATTCATATTGCTTAGTAGAGGAACTGAAAAAATCACCTATGTTATTCCAGAGATTGTTAATTCCAACCATCCTCACCTGCATATAGCATTTAAAAAATTTTTATTTTGACCTTCATGGTATTCTTTGTGTTCCATAAATAAGTGAAACCATATGATAATTGGCTTTCTCTGCTTGACTTACTTCACTTAGCATAATCTCCTCCAGTCCCATCCATGTTGATGCAAAACCTGTGTATTCATCCATTGTATATATGGACCACATCTTCTTTATCCATTCATCAGTTGAAGGGCATCTCGGCTCTTTCCACAGTTTGGTTATTGCGGACATTGCTGCTATGAACATTGGGGTGCATATGGCCCTTCTTTTCACTACATCTGTGTCTTTGGGGTAAATACCCAGGAGTGCAATTGCTGGGTCATAGGGTAGCTCTATTTTAATTTTTTGAGGCACCTCCACACTGTTTTCCAAAGTGGTTGTACCAACTTGCATTCCCACCAACAACATAAGAGGGTTCCCCTTTCTCCACAACCTCTCCAACATTTGTTGTTTCTTGCCTTGTCAATTTTTGCCATTCTAACTGGTGTAAGGTGGTATCTCAATGTGGTTTTGATTTGAATTTCCCTGGTGGCTAATGATGATGAACATTTTTTCATGTGTCTGTTAGCCTTTGTATGTCTTCTTTGGAGAAGTGTCTGTTCATGTCTTCTGCCCATTTTTTGACTTGATTATTTGTTTTCTGGGTGTTGAGTTTGAGAAGTTCTTTATAGATCTTGGATACCAGCCCTTTATCTGTAGTGTTGTTTGCAAATATCTTCTCCCATTCTGTGGGTTGCCTCTTTGTTTTATTGATTGTTTCCTTTGCTGTGCAGAAGTTTTTATCTTGATGAAGTCCCAAAAGTTCATTTTTGCTTTTGTATCACTAGCCTTTGGAGATGTATCTTGAGAGAAGTTGCTGTGGCCGATGTCAAAGAGGATTTTGATGGATTCCTGTCTCACACTGAGGTCTTTCATCCATTTTGAGTTTATCTTTGTGTATGGTGTTAGAGAATGGTCGAGTTTCATTCTTCTGTATATAGCTGTCCAATTTTCCCAGCACCATTTATTGAAGAGACTGTCTTTTTTCCATTGCATGTTTTTTCCTGCTTTGTCAAAGATTATTTGACCATAGAGTTGAGGGTCCATATCTGGGCTCTCTATTCTGTTCCATTGATCTATATGTCTGTTTTTGTGCCAGTACCATGCTGTCATGGTGATCACTGTTTTGTAATATAGCTTGAAATCAGGCAATGTGAAGCCCCCAGCTTTGTTTTTCTTTTTCAACATTTCCTTGGCAATTCGGGATCTTTTCTGATTCCATACAAATTTTAGGATTGTTTGTTCTAGCACTTTGAAAAATGTCATTGGAATTTTGATCGGAATGGCATTGAAGGTATAGATTGCTCTGGGTAGCATAGACATTTTAACAATGTTTATTCTTCTGATCCATGAGCATGGAATATTTTTCCATCTTTTTGTGTCTTCTTCAATTTCTTTCATGAATGTTCTGTAGTTCCTAAAGTATAGATCCTTTACCTCTTTGGTTAGGTTTATTCCAAGATATCTTATGGTTTTTGGTGCTATTGTAAATGGAATTGTTTTCTTCATTGGCTCCTCTTCCTCGGTCAACTCTTTAATACCAAGGTCTTCCAGTATCCCTGTCTTCTTCTTGGTCTGCAGCAGAGGTTCTCTTGGACATCCTGGTCGTTCTGACACATGCTTCAGTGGGAGAATGTGCTTTTCCAACCCTGGATGGATTTTCATCCATTCTGTTTGTCTCACTAAGCCCCTCTGTCAAACTCTCCAGTCAACATATCCACCTTCTACTTCTCTCTTGAACATCCACCAGGACTTCTTCACACCACTGTTCCTGAAGCCCCTCCAACTCCCCATGTCCCAGACCACACTTCTCACTTCCTTCCCAGCCTCTTCCCTGCAGCCTCCTTGACTCAGTTCATGGTGTCCTCAGCCCCATCTTTACGAAAGCTAGACACCTTAGATTCTTTTTTTGGCTTCTTATCCTTCACCTCCACTGGGTGAAAAGTCTTGTCAATTCTACCTTTATTTAATAACTCAATTTTTTTTGTCAATTCTCATAACCATTCTTGTGAGTGGGATTTTTATTACCAGCCTCTCCTCTTTCCAGTCCACCCCACATACCTCTGCAGGAGAGGTCTCTTTCTAAACCTCATCCTGATCAATCATTCCTTTGCTCAAAAACTTTCAGGGGTTACTTGCACCTTAGGGTGCAGTTTGAGGCTCCCCATGACCAATTCCTCTGCTAACCTCTGTAGCTTTATCACTCCCCACTCCCATGGCACCCCGTGCTCCAGTCATGATGGATTGACCAACCTCTCATATTCTCCTTCTGGTTTCTTCTAAGTGCTTGATCTGGCTCTTCTGGCTGTAAAAATATTTTCCTCTTCTAAGACCTAGTCAGCATCTCCTCCTCTGGGAAGCCTCCCCTGATCTGTCCAGCCATCGACGGTCATGCCCATCCTCTGGGTTTTCCTCACTCTTAGCACATTGTGTTATGGTTGGTTGTCTAAGTCCCACTGGGGCTAGGGGCTGCCCTGTTCATCTTTGCATTCCCCCATCCTTGGTACTGGGCCTACCCTAAGGTAGATATTTTGTAGTTTGTTTGATTGTTGCTGAGTGAGGCACATCTTAAGACTAGGTACTTCTACAGGCATTTCTTTCTTCTTTCTTTTTTTTTTTTTTTTCAAGATTTTATATTATTGGGTGCCTGGGTGGCTCAGTTGGTTAAGCGACTGCCTCCGGCTCAGGTCATGATCCTGGAGTCCCAGGATCGAGTCCCACATCGGGCTCCCTGCTCAGCAGGGAGTCTGCTTCTCCCTCTGACCCTCCTCCCTCTCGTGCTCTCTCTCATTCTCTCTCTTGCAAATAAAAAAAAAATCAAGATTTTATATTATTTATTTGACAGAGAATGAGAGAGCTCAAGCAGGGGGAGTGGCAGACAGAGGGAGAGGGAGAAGCCAGCTCCCCACTGAGTGGAGAGCCCAACACGGGGCTCGATCCCAGGACCCCAGGATCATGACCTGAGCTGAAGGCAGATGCTCAACCGACTGAGCCACCCAGGCGCCCCTCTACAGGCATTTCTTTGTTGCATCTTTGCTACACAAATCAAAGCCCAGTCTCTTGGTAATCTGTTGACAAGCAAGTGGGATATAACAGCACACATTAATATTGGTCTGCTTTTGACAAATTTCACTCCTTTGACCTTGAAGTGAGTTTTTCAATGAATTATAGCATCAAAGGAAAACATTCTCGGCCAAACAAAGAATCAAGAAGGGACCTTCATTGGGAAATGTACCACAAATGACACAAAAACAGATGTTAGATGGAAAAGCAGCTTCAGAACAAATTTCCATGGAAGATCAAAAGCTTAAAGGTGATTGTTGAGAAGCTTCTATCCTGGAGCCTGTCTGTGCTGACCAAATGGTTCATTTTTTTTAAAGATTTTATTTATTTATTTGACAGAGAGAGACACAGTGAGAGAGGAAACACAAGTAGGGGGAGTTGGAGAGGGAGAAGCAGGCTTCCTGTGGAGCAGGGGCTTGATCCCAGGACCCTGGGATCATGACCTGAGCCGAAGGCAGATGCTTAATGACTGAGCCACCCAGGCGCCCCCGGTTCACGGGTTTATTGGGAGGAGAAAATCAGATAATAGACAGAAGTGCTTTGAAAAGTCAAAAGTGCCATCCTAATGGAAGTCATTATCCGACGAGTGGTTTGTAGACTGTTTTTCCGGAATGTGGTGTAGCCTTAGTTACTTTGTGGCCTTCAATTGGCAGAGAGAGGGGTAGAAAAGTGTCTTTGAAATGGATGTTTCCCTGGTCTACTTTTAGCATCTTTCTCACCTGGTAGACTTCTTCTGTGGCTCTAAATGGACCAGTTATTAAAATGATTGTGGGTTAGGGATCACACTAGACCCTGAGGAAGAAACAGAGGAACAGATGAGCCGCTCATCACCTGTCCCCATGTCCCTCCCACAGGTCCCTGCTCATCAGCCTTTCCTCCCTGCTTCTGCTCCTGCTGAAAGTGTCTCTAATCCTGAACCTGCTCTGTGTTATGATCTGGGTGAAGTGGCTTCAGAAAGGCGGCTGAGGGGAGTTGGAACAAAGACCTCTATTTTTTGTCTACAACCGCCTCTGATGCCAGTTATTTAGAGGAGCCAAATTTTTGACCCTCAGCACTCATTCCTTTCTGATGGGCTTAAGAGGATAATCAGAGCTGATGGCTCTTCTATACCTCTGGCCTCTGATGAGTGACCAACATCAAACCACCACCAGATTGTGCTTGAGGCAGTGGTACCACTCCCCAAATGGACAATGATATAGGATGATGCTGGTCTAAGACTCTAAGGCTCTGTTTGATCAAACCAACATGGACTCTAAACTGGAGATTTCCATTTATCTCCCCAGGGCTCAAGATCTGGAGCCATTTCCTATTCCAGAAAGCTGTCTGGGGCAGCAGTCTTGCTTACCCGATCTGCCTTTACTATTGTTTATGCATTTATCAGTTGGTCTCCCTTCTTTGTATCTAAATGTTGGTGTTTCTAAATGTTGGTAGAATAAACTCACAAGAGCACTGTCTTACTTCTGAGTCCCTAGAACCTATCTAGTGCCTGGAACATGGCAGGCACTGAAAGAACGCATACTCATTCAATGACAGGATAAATGAATCATGCTGTTGCTCTTTCCTAAAGGCTGAAGACACAGGAGGGAGGTGGTCAGAGATCCATGACCGGTACTGAATCTCACACTGACTGTAGGAGTGGAGGGTATAGATACATGAGTACTGGATGTGACCCATGGGGTCAGTCTTACAGAAGAATTAGCTGCCATGCTTTCTCAATGAAGACTAAAGCCTTTACCAAGATCTATGAAAACTGCATCTCCCTTGCCCTTTACTAGCTAATGGGGGTGATGGCAGTGAGACCCCACTTACACTTCATTCTTGGCACTAGACTCCCATCCCTGTCAAAGCTGCTGGGAGTGACTGGGGGGTGTCTCAGGGATTGTTAGCACAGAGCCTGGGCCATCTTCTATTCCTGCTCACTGAAGTCATCTGCCATGGCAGCTGGCATACCCCTGAACACCAGTGTCAGTGTCTCCAGGTGAGCTCAGATCTGCTGGCTCTTGGGGCCCCAGAGTGGCCATGCTGTGTCCTTCTTCCTGTTTTTGGATCACAATTTGACATGAGGCCCTGAGGCTGTGTTACCTGTCCCTCCCTATGTCACAGAGGACTGGTGAGGCCAGATTTATCAGCTGCTACCTTCCTCACAGGCTAGGCCCAAGCTCAGGTGTAGGAAGAAGGGCTTTGAGAGATCCCTGGCTATCATCCCCTTCCCCTGCTTCTTCTGATCTCAAGCTCTTTTCTCCAATGTAGATGGACCCTTGGAGTCCACCTGGAGTCTCTCTGCTTTCTGGTTCATCAGACATGGCTGGGCATGTCTCTGGACAGTCTAAGCTGGGACACCTGTCATGTTTCTATGAAGTGGTCGAGTGACTGATGTCGGGATGACCTGTTTCTATAGGGCAACTAGTGTCTCAAACTAATTCTGTGGGCATGCTTGGGGGTCATTGTACCATTTCACACAGTTTTGGAAGGCAATTATCAGGTGGAGATTGAGCCCTGCCTCTGGTTGCCAGGTAAATGGACATTCATTCATTCATGTATTCACGCAGCACATGTTTACTGAGCACCTGTCATGAGTCAGTCACTATACTAAATGCTGGGACTATTAAGATGTATCATACATGATACCTGTTCTGGAAGGGGTCTTATTGGAGAGGGGACATAACCTCACTCTCCAACATATGGTGCGGTTCAGTTAATGGGCAGTGGGAGGTAGAAGGGCAGAAAGAAAGGTATTTCTCTGTTGGGTTGGGAGTGTCTGTGTCCCTCCACCAAGGGCCTCAGCTCCTGCCAGGTGGTCCTTCCCTCAGCTGCTGGGAGGTCTATGTAAGGGTTCTGTTAGGTTCTGGTTTTTATCCCCTCTCCTCCTCCTTTAGACTTAGAGGTGGTAAAGGCTCTCTGCTGCTGCTAGCCCTGGGTTTATTCTCTATCTTTTGTTGATTTCCCTTAACTCATTCCTGTACCATCATAAATATTCCCCTCATTAAGTTATCCTCAATTATACCATCTTGCTTGCACCATCTATCTGCTACCAGGATCCTGGCTGATGCGCCATTTTCTTATTCATCTGTGTATCCACAGAGGCTGGTACCCAGCAGATGCTCATTAAATGATTGTTAAATTAATAATAATATAGCGTGTTAAGGTCCATGTCAGCAGTTTTAATAAGGCTTGTTCTGCGAATGTCCAACTTCCAGTCCAACTCTAGATATATCTGCTTGGTCAGTACATTTGAGGACACAGTGTTAAATAAAAATGTGACTTGTCTGTTTCGGGAAAGCTGTGGGATTCTTTGTAGAAGTTGGGTGCCCTGTGAAGCTAATTATTAAGGGAGTCAAAGCCACAACATTTCTGTCACTATTAATAACTTTCCTTCCTGTTCTCTTTTAAACAACTGTATTTTACCAAAGTTTGGGAAACTGAAATGTAGAAAAAAGAGACATAAGGAAGCAATAAGAAAATAAGGAAGCAGTAAGAAAAATGGAAGCTATTTCAGTCCAGCTGACGTAGATGCTCTCTAAATTTTGGCAGCTGAGGCAGAGAGAACAGGGAGACTCTACAATGCTCTGGCTCTGCTCCTCCGTGTCCCAGGGTGGTGGTGGGAGGCCAGTTCCAGCATGAGGAGCAGGCCTGTTGGGCTGGAGCAGGGGAGGTGGAGGGAGCAGGGCCTCACTAGGGAGAGATCAAGGGAATCAGAGGGATGCCCAGCATTCAGGCTCCAACTCCAGATGGTCGGTTGTTCTGCTGAAGGCAATCTGGAGACTCAAGCAAAGCCAAAGTTCTGTTCCATCCTGATCTGGAAAGTTTCTAGCTTTGCCCTTTGGGGGGAAAAATTCTTAATCTCTCTGGGCTTCTCTTCACTTTCTCACCTGTAAAGTGGGTGTGCGAGGGTGTGAACTTTCACTGCTGGTAAGTGTCTGGGGCCCCTGAGCTGGTCTTGCTCACTCCGTGGTGGAGGGGAGGCCAGGAGTAACAGAAGGCTTTTGCCTTCATTCTGTGGGTCGTAGAGCCTCTAGAAGAAGTACTGAATACTGATTCCAGCAGGGGAAATAGTGTTCTGACTTCCCTCCCCACTACTTTTTAAAATTAATTTTTTTTTTTTTCTGGTGCAGAGACACATGAAACACAAGCAGAGCTTCCACCCATGCTGAGGTCCAGTTTTAACTTTGGTCTTGTGCGCTGCGAGGTTTCTCCCTTATTGAGTTACAGAGAAAGGCACACCTGAGGGAGCAGGGAAGGGCTTCCTAAGCCCACGATGTAACTGAGCCAACGTGAGTTTGCTCCTGGGTGAACAGAAACTACACCAGGTTGAGTTGTGGCACAAAGAACATTTTATTTGCAGCAAATAAGCAAATTTGCATAGACAATGGCTTCCAAAGCCAGGAGTCCCCAAGAGAGGGTGAACGAGTTCATTTTGTTCAGGGCTAGGAAGACTCTTCAGAAAGGGAAGCCTTGCCATCCTAGTAGAGGTGGCTATGAGGTCATGCATTAACCTTAAGGAAACCTGACTATGTGTACATAGTATGTTATAGAAATGAGGCTGAGGCTCCTCCCTGGGTGGAGATTTTGGTATTATAATGAGGTAAAGGTAATGGTAGGTCATTCTAGGGGGTCACTCCATGGTCCATGAGTTGGGGAGGGGTGGTTAGCTCAAAAGGTCTGGGTGGTCTGGGCCTGCGGGAGGGAGGTCTTTTCAGGGCAGTGGCTGTCACCTGAAGGGTGGTTTTGGGTTTCCTTTGCCTAAGTTAAAAGGAAAGCCAGAAAGAAGAGCTTAAGGAAAAATGTAAGGCCAAGTTTAGTGAGTCCAAGCAGGTGTGCAGTAAAGGTCAGGTCTTGGGGTCTGACTGGTAACAAAGGGGCTCTAAGTCAGGGTTGGCCCATGGTCTTCCTTGTCCCTCGAGCAGACTTGTGTGTCTCTTACAGGAAACAGGTGGCCTCGGCCTACACTGCTTGAGAGCAGTGGCCACGGTCCGAATCTCCTCTGCTTGTCCGAAGAAAATAGCTCCACTCAGGAATGCTGTCAGCTGATTTTCCAAGTGTCCCCTGTCACCCAGCCTCTTAACTTGACAGAAGTGCTGCGTTTGCTGTGGTATGGCTCACTTCCCCGCTGGTGACATGCAAAGATTTCTTCCTGTGCTTGTTTCTGAGAATGAGGAGGGGGTGGGGGTGGGGTTGGTGTGTGTCTCCACGCCAGGCCACATGGGCTAGAGCTCCATGTGTTCCCTCCATCTTGTATGTGGCCGTGTGTCTCGGTGAGTTCAGGCAACTTAACGAAGCAGTACCGACTGGGTGGCTTATGAACGAACAGCTATTCCTCATGGTTCTGGAGGCTGGAAGTCCAAGATCAGGGAGCCAGCACAGCCGGGTTCTGGTGAGGGCCCGCTGCCTGGCTTGCAGATATCTGGTCGACCTCTCTTTGTATCCATACATGGCAGAAAAGGAGCAAACAGGCTCTCTGGCCTCTTATGAGGGTATGATCCCATTCATGAGGGCTCCACCTTCCAACCTGCTCCCCCCTCAGAGACCCTTCCATCACACTGGGATTAGGGTTTCAGTGTATAAATTTGAAGCTGGGAAAGTCACAGACATTCAGTCTGAGTTGCAGGATGCCATAACAAAGCACCACAGCCAGCACAGCTTAAATAACAGAATTTGACTTTCTCACAGTTCTGGAGGCTGGAAGTCTGAGATCAAGGTGTCCGCAGTGTGGGTTTCTCCTGAGGCCTCGGCGGGCCCTGGCTTGTAGACACCATCTTTACCCTGTGTCTTCACACTGTCTTTCCTCTCTGTGTATTCACTTCCTAATCTCTTCTTATAATGACACTAGTCACATTGGATTAGGACCCACCCTGATGATCTCATTTTACCCCAATCACTTCTTTATTTTTTTTTGAAGATTTATTTATTTATTTTAGCGAGAGCAAGAGAGAGTAGGGGGAGGGGCAGAGGGAGAGGGAGAGAGAGAATCTCAAGCAGAATCTTCACTTGGCTGAGCCCCGATATGGGGCTCAGTATCACAAACCTGAGATCATGACTTGAGCCAAAATCAAGAGTTGGACACTTAACTGAGTGAGCCACTGCTCTTCCCTCTAAGGGAAGGTGACCTCGCGTGGGACAATCCTTATTTTCTTTTGCTAGTAACTTCCTTGCCCCACCCTCCTTCCTAAAAAACTTTCCATTTTGTACAGCTCTCAGAAGCATCTCTCTACTTGCTAGATGGGATGCTACCTGATTTGTAGAGGCCACTTTTAGGCGACAGGCTTGAGCACTGGAACCTGAGCAAGGCAGGAGGGCCCACAGTGACCTGAGGCAAACAGGCTCATGAAGCAACCCACCTCAAAATAGCCATAGGCCCTCCCCAACCAGTTACAACCAGGCACAGTTCCTAAGATTACCAGAAAGGGGAAAATTCCATACATTCCATAACTTCGCACTCCACCCTGTAACTGCGGCCACTCACCACTGCCTTGTGGCCGACGGCCTCTCCTTTGCTGTCCTGCCTGTTGCGCCCTGGCAGTGTATTCAATAAACTTCTCTTTTGTTCTGCCTTGGGGGGAATTGTTCCATGCCGGGCCGCCCCACATGATTCATGATAATAATGATTTGGGGCCAGAGCTAACGGTCATGAAAGAATTCTTGAGATGTTTTCATGCCGAAAGGTGCTTTTATTATAGCACAGGGACAGGACCTGTGGGCAGAAAGAGCCGGCCTGGGCTTGTGAGGAGTGACTGATTATATACTTTTCGTTAGTGGGGGTTAGGGAATAGCGTAGGTCTCTAAGGAATGTGTGCATTTAGAAGCAAGGTCTCCAGGACCTTGAGGGGCTATTTACCACTGTCTCAGAAAACATCAGTGATGAGAGCCTTCAGATGTACATCAGTGGGCCATATGTTTGAAAGATGGCTGCTAATGTGTGTCTTGTAGGGGGGTGTTTTCGGTTATCAGAGGGAAGCGACGCTAACAAGAGCAAAGCTATAAAACATTAAAGGAAGTCCCGGAGGGAGCTGTAGAGTGTTACAGTCTTTATGCCTCAGGCTACCTGCCTGGAGGCTACGAGCTGCAATAAAGTTTCAGCCTTTGCTACTTTTTCTCCCACCACTAATAATAAGTAATAATAAAACCTGTTAGATCTTCTAATGTACTCAGTTGAATTTTTGTTTTTTAACACTTGTTTAATGCAAAATAATCTTATCCCACTGGCAGAGCTTTCTTCTGTCTCTCCCAAACTATTTCCAGGCTGCTCTCTTCCCTCCCATTCTGCCTTCAGTTCATTAAACCCCATTAAGCAGCAGACGTTAGGCCAGGTACTGGAGACGCTGGGAGTGAACCAGGCAGGACCCTGGGAATGAACCAGGCAGAACCCTGGTCAGTGTAGAGCAGGCTGCAGACGACACCACCTGGATCGACAGTACCCCCAGCTTCATGCTGGAATGTGTGTGGACCTGTGGAAGTGCACAGAACACCATCTGAGCCAGCCAGCACTCCCAGGAGGCTGTCTGAACTCTGACGGGTGAGGCTGTGTGTTCTGGCTCTCTACTGGGCTTCCACAGCTTAGCTCCCTGGCTGGGAGGGTCTCAGTTCCTATCAGCTACTCCCCCCAAAGCTGCCTGTGCTGCCCTGGACAGGCAGGGGCCCCTATTTTCTCTGTGGTTTGGCTGGAGGTTGAGAAGTTACTGTCTAAGCTTCTGTTTTGCTAGGCTGACCCTTTCCTGGTTCTTTGGCAAGAGAGATGGCTTTTGTGGAGACTTTTTTCTCTACCCCCCTACGCCTGTTAATATTTCCCAGTTGCTGGCTTCTCTAGTCTGGGATATTTCCAAGTTTGGGATATATGAAGCAAAAGAAAATCCTGACTCCCAAGGCCCCTTGCCAGTCTACTTCCTCTCCACCTTTAAGAACCTTCTTATTTTTATTTTACGTGTCACATCCAGGGTTTAGTTGTCCTTAGTGGGAGGGATAGGGAAAAAGACTGACTATCTTCCTGGGAGTAGAAGTGCTTTTTTTTTTTTTTTTTTTTTTTAGAGAGAGGAAGACAGAGATGGGGTGGGTGGAGGGACAGAGGCAGAGGGAGAGAGAGAATCCCAAGCAGGCTCCATGCCCAGTGAGGAGCCTGACTTGGGCTCGATCTCATGACCCTGAGATCATGACCTGAGCTGATATCAGGAGTCGGATGTTTAACCCACTAAGCCACCGAGGTGCCCTGAGGTGCATGTTTTTAAGGGTCTGGCATAGAAATGGCTTACTTTGTTTCTGATGACATTCCACTACAGAGCCTCTGTCTCATGATTCCTCTGGATGTGGATTGAAGTGAGTTTCACCACTTCCAGGCCTGGCCATAAGACGTCTGTGCAATATGCCCCCCCGCCACACACACTCTGCAAGGTAAAAATAGGGACCAGTATTGAAGCTGCTGGCATCACATGCTGGAAAGAGTCTAGATCCTTCCACTTCGAGATCTCCTTGACTTTCCTTAGAGTATGAAGTAAGCGAGAAATAAACCTTTATCATATTGAGCCTCTGAGACTTTAGGGCTGCTTGTTACAGCAGCTAACATTACGTATCCAGACCAGTACATCATGTCTCTTCTCTTTTCTTCACTTTCTCCCTTAACCAGGTTGGACCTCAAGGTTCATCACTTGAACTATGCTCTAAGCAATGTTTATCATGTTACCCCCTTGTCCTTCTGCTGCACATATACCAAACCATTCATTCTCCATCACTTCAGACACACTTTCTCTGTCTTATTCTGGGGCAACTGAGCGCTGCCAGGTAAAATTCAGTGACGCTGCCAGTTAGTGCCACCCCATCAGTGTCAATTCACTGGACTCTCACCAGCCTTTAGCCATCCTTAGACATGACCCTTGGTCAGTCCCCTCTCCCATTCTCTCTAGCCACTATCCCAAAACTTTACTCATTCTCTATTCCCCATTTCAATTCCTTGCTTCTCCTTGGAGTGGAAAAATCTTCAGAGAGGTGTAAGCTTCTGGTGTAAGCCTTCTGTCCTCTCTCTTAGAAGATTCTCTATATGCTTCCTATATTTTCTATATCCCCATCTTCCCCTTCTTTTCTCTAGTCTGGAGAGAGATTACCTTTCTACCTCTTGAAGCATGTGAGTTTCTTAGGGCTGCCATAATAAAGTACCTTGAACTGAGTGGTTTACCTAAGCAGAAATCTATTGTGTCATAGTTCTGGAGGACAGAAGTCCAAGATCCAGGTGTCAGCATGGTTGGTTCTTTCTGAGGGTTTCTGGTGGTTTGCTGGTCATCTTAGGCATTCCCGATCTCTGCTTTATCTTCATGTGGTGTTCTCCCTGGGTGCATCTCAGAGTTCAGATGTCCCCTCAGCTCTTTTCTCCAACACTGGCTTCTCCATCTGTGTCTGTAGCCTAATGAATTGCACCAGCCTCTGTCAAAGACAGAAGAATATTATCAATTGCACTTGAGAAGCACCCAGTGATCAAGTACTGGGGATTCTGCCACATCTCTGCCAGCTGTGCCCTCCACACTCCACCAGGAACAGTCATATTCTGCTTAGGAAGTTGCAAAGGATCCCATTGGTCTTCCTGCTTCTACTCTTATGGTCTTCTACTCCATCCTCCATGCCCTCCTTCCCAGATGCAGCTCTCAGGTTTTTTTAATGTACAGTTCTTTTGTGTGTAGGGGTTAAATATACATATAATGTTTACCAAAATATACATATAATGTTTATCATCTTTACCATTTTAGGTGTATAGTTCAGTGGCATTAAATATATTCACACTGCTGTGCAGCCCTCACCACCTTCCACTGCCAGAACTCTTTTCATCTTGTGAAGCTGGAACTCTGTCCCCATTAAACATTAGCTCACCATTCTCCTCCTTCCCCAGCCCCTGGCACCCACCGTTCTGCTTTCTGTCTCTATGACTGGTGACTATTCTAAGTACCTCATATAAGTGGAATCACAGTATTTGTTTTTTCATGACTGGCTTATTTCACATAGTGTAGTGTCTTCGAGGTTCATCCATGTTCTAACATATTGCAGGACTTCTTTCCTTTCAAACGCTGGATAATTCCATCATATGTGTATGCCACATTTTGCTTATCCATTCATTTGTCAATGGACACTTGGGTTACTTCCATGTTTTATCTATTGTGAATAATGCTGCTGTGAACACATCTGTACCAATATCTCCCTGAGACTCTGCTTTCCTCAGTGATTGCATCATTTTGCATTCCCACCAACAGTGCACCAGGGTTCTGCTTTCTCCACATCCTTGCCAACACTTGTTTTCTGTTTTTTGGGGTAGTAGCCATCCTAATGGGCATGAGGTTGTGTCTTATAGTTTTGATTTGCATTTCCCTAATGATTAGTGATTTTATGTGCTATTGGTCAATTGAATATTGTTGGAGAAATGTCTACTTAAGTCCTCTGCTTGTTTTTTTGAAGCAGGTTGTTTGTTTTTTGTTGTTCAATTGTACGAGTTCTCTATATATTCTGGATATCAATCCCTTATCAGACATATAATTTGCAAATATTTTGTTTCTTGTGTCTCTTTTTTGGCTACAACTTTGCTGAAACACTGAGCCCTTGCTAAGTGTGTCTGTTGGGTAATCCTAGCTGAGCGTGGGTGGGGGTTGTGCTGGAAACACCACTGCCTGCAGCATCCCACCCTCCGCCCACAACAACCCACCCTCCGCTGATGCTCAGGATGTCCCTGCAGTGGGTAGAGCTGACAGTGCAAATTGGTGATTCATGGGTGGGGTAGGCATTGGGGCCAGCAGCCGTGGGTCCTGTGCTTTGTGATGCACTGCAGATGTGGACTTGAGAAGGATGAAAACAGAACCACTTGCTCAAACCTGAGAAAGAGGAAGAGGGGAGTGGATGAGGGAAGGGAGGAGTGAGGGAGAAAGGAGATAAGGCAGCCTCTTGCTGGTTCTTCTGTCTTTGTGAGTATGATGATAATTTTGCATTCAAGGGGAGGTTGCCCAGCACTCTCACTTGCTCTCTCACTGAGCTGAGAATTTTCCTGAGCCTCGGAGTGGGTGAGGTAGCAATAATTACTTTGGACTTTCACCAACTACAGCTCTGAGATCTACCTTAAGTTGATTGGCTGGGGGCCTTTGTAGGAAGGAGTGATTCAATTCAGCCAGGGGTGAAGTTAGCTGGATGAGGTGGTCATTCCTTCAATAACTAAATAGGTGTTTTTGCATCATTGAGGTAATAGTAGGTGAGAGAAAGAGCACTGGATCAGAATCGTGTGGTTCTGGGTTCTGGCTTGGTTTTGCATCTGACCAAACAGGCTGGCCTTGTTTGAGTCCCTTTGGTTTCTTCAATCCTAACTTGAAAGAATTGGCTTAGGTCAGTAGGCCATGATGAATTACTAGATTATAAAATCAACATGGGGAATTGCAACGAGCATTAAAAAAAAAAAAAAGGAATAGAATAAAAAACATCCCAGTGCACAGTAAGTATTATTTTATAAGACTTTTGTTTCAGACATAAATATGGGTGGTAATTTTGGGCTGAAATGTAAAATGTCTTTTTTTTTAATTAAACATTTAAAAAAAAAAGATTTTATTTGTTTGACACAGAGAGAGAGAGCACAAGCAGGGGGAATGACAGGCAGAAGGAGAGGGAGAAGCAGGCTCCCCGCTGAGCAGAGAGCCCCATGCGGGGCTTGATTCCAGGACCCCGGGATCATGACCTGAGCTGAAAGCAGATACTCAACCGACTGAGCCACCCAGGTGCCCCTAAAATGTATTTTCTACTGTGGGTTTCAGGCGAAAACTTTTAAGAACACCGGAATGGTAGATGAAGTTCTTTCTAGCAAACATATTTTATATTTCTAGGTTAGTTATCAAATACCCCAAGTATATAATATTTTAAAACCACTTTTCTCTCTTTATCTGCATGCACGCGCCTGTGCGCACACACAGACACACACACACATTTTCCCAGGGATCTTCCTTTATTTATTCATTCTGAGAAGTCAAAAAGTGATGGGACTGCAGGAGTGGCAGTGGAAGGAGGAGTAAAGAGAAGCAAGAACTTGGTTTTGGGTTTCTGGTGGGCCGTGAGGCCCAGTGTGCTATTCCTCCTATAGATATGGCAGAGGAGCAGTCCATGGAGGCCAGAAGATGTGTCTTCTCAGGACTTTCCTGCTCCTCTGCCTCCCTCGTGAGTGTGACTTGGGACCAGGGCATGTCTACTCTGGAGCTAACGGGGAAGAAGAGAATCTGTAGGGAAACATCTATATGGGATGCAGAAAGCTGGGAAATTCTTCCTGAAAGATCCAAAGTATTGTTCTACCTACTTGGTTTTCCCACCTGTCCTCCGTTGTGAGTGGAGAAGGGAAAAATTATCCTCTGAATAATCACCCACCTGACTTTTCCTGACTTGGGGCATGACCCCAATTGCCAGTGGGACTTTAATGTGTAGAATCGTGTGTCACCATTGTCAGGAAGAGAAAGGGGTTGACTTCAGGCTATCTTAGCCTCTCCCAGCTTTTATTCCCTTTCTGCTGTGTCTGTGCTCCCACCTACTCCTGGGTTGCAGGGGTAGCATCCTCTACCCTTCACCCCCACCCCCTCTGACAACCTGGTGAGCATCAGATTACCCACTGCAAGGTCCTCACTCAGAAGCAGGGTATTCCAACTTCAGTCCCATAACTTGAGAGAAACTCCCTCTCTCTCCCTTCCGAACCCCACCCCTGGCATTGCTGTGTTAACATGGGGATTGATGAAGCCCAGGCATGATGGGATAGTCAGAGATGAGTCCTGAATCCTGCTTTGAGGATGAAACCCATTAACACATGTAAAGAGCATTGAACAGTGCCCACTTCTTCCTAAACCCTGAATCGATGTTTGCTATTATAATGAGGCTGGTGCTGGATCCTTGCTCAATTTTCCCTCGTTCCCCCTCTTAATGGAAAAGGGCCAAGGTGGGCCTATAATGGAGTGAAAATCACTCAAGAGAGGTGATTCACACCATTATCACCTCCAGAGGCCCAGGAAGGTTAAAATGGCTTGGGAGGTGAGAGGTGAGTGTGGAGGGAGGGTTTGAGAGATGAGTATGTGTGTTATGTGGACGGCAGTTCATCTGCCATAGAAGGAGGATTTTTCTGGTCTCCTAGAGAAGCCACAGAAAATTCATCTTGCTCACAGATCTGAGGGGAACACAGCTGTCCATGGAGGCATGTTTGTGCAGCTAGGCATGTTTCCTGTAGAGGGGTGAGCATGCGAAGATGTGGGTGACATGCAGGGATGGGGATGGTGTCTCTGTTCATTAAAGGTTACTGCAAGTGGGCACCTGGGTGGCTCAGTGATTAAGCATCTGCCTTCGGCTCGGGTCATGATCCCGGGGTCCTGGGATCGAGCCCCGCATCAGGCTCCCTGCTCGGCGGGAAGCTTGCTTCTCCCTCTCCCACTCTCCCTGTTTGTGTTCCCTCTCTTTCTGTGTCTCTCTCTGTCAAATAAATAAATAAAATATAAAAAAAAATAATAAAGATTACTGCAAATGAGTGAGTGTTGGGCAGGAGCCCCAAGATGCACTGGCTAGAGGTGTGTGGGTTTGTGTTTTTCAGGTTATTTCCCTCTGAGCACTCCCAGAATCTTAACAGGCATGGTGGGAGGAATGATGGTGATGGGGTGCCAGTACAGTGTGGGAGAAGAGAGTTACAGGAAGTTCTGGTGCTGAGGGTCCCGCTGGACAGACTGTGTCTGAAACGGCACAAGCAGTGGGGCAGGAGGTGAGGCGTGGCCCAGTGACCCTTTGAGACAGCCCCAGAGAGCACCTTTTCCATGTGATCACGGAGGGCCTGGAGGAGGGAGATGCAGACACTTACTGGTGTGGGGTGAATAGGGCCACAAGTGTCCCCCAGGCCCTGGTGGCAGAGACTATTTTTCCAGGTTAATACCTCCCCACCCCCTTTGCCTACATGGGCTGAGGTCAGGGGTGCTCAACCTCTCTTGCTGAGGAGTGAAGCCATGGCCTGGGACTGGTTGCCCAGGGGGGCAAGGAATGCACCTGTGTGTATGTGCATATGAGTGTGTAAGAGCATGCATCCATGCCTGCATGTAAGCGTGACAGGTGAAACATGTTGGGTTGAAGCTTGAACCCTGCGGGCAGAAAGCTGTGTTCAAGTCTCAGCTCTGCCATTGGCTGGCTGAGTGACTTGGGCAAGTTACTTAACCAGTTTGTGTCTCAGTTTCCCCATTAGTAAAATGGGATAATAATAATATTGTCTCTAGAGTAGCTTTTTTTTTTTTTTTTAAAGATTTTATTTATTTGACAGAGACAGCGAGAGCAGGAACACAAGCAGGGGGAGTGAGAGAGGGAGAAGCAGGCCTCCCGCCGAGCAGGGAGCCCGATGTGGGACTCGATCCCAGGACCCTGGGATCATGACCTGAGCCGAAGGCAGACGCTTAACGACTGAGCCACCCAGGCGCCCTGTCTCTAGAGTAGCTTTGAGCATTACGTAAATGGTAGGGATAAAGCGCTGATCACAGCGGCTGGTGGTTAATTAGGACTTACAAGATGGTAGCCATTGACACTATAATCCAGGTCAAATCAAAGCTGCAACACTCATATCTCCAGGCTCTGGCAGGGGAAAAGTTGCTTTGTATCTGGGTTCTGGGTGGTCTCCTTGGTTCTCTCCCTCAGTCATTAAAACCTTATTGCCTGTCTATTATGGACTGAGTCTGGCGATGTGGGGGGTGGGCGGGGAAAATAGACAGTCTCAGTCTTCACAGCCCAGTGGACTTGGAGGGAGTTGTGGATGAGGGCCCTGGAATGGGAGGTGAGGAAAGAAAGGGACAGGAACCGGGAATAGTGGTGGGGCTGGGGAGGCCCATCCATTATAGACCTCCAGCCACTCACTCTGTATGGATGGTGACAGGTGCAGTGTAAGTATGTATGTGGGGGGGTAGTGAGGTAGGGATTAAACGGTGTTTGGGTGGGGATGGGCTACCCTGGGTACAGGGCACCCAGGAGGGCTCCTCGAAGGAGGTGGCATATGAGCTGTGTCACCGCCCCCCCAACCTATGGCTCCCTCAGGGTCCCCAGCCATGCTCTTCTGCTCCTTCTTAGCCCAGCATGAGTGCAACTATGTAATTGCAGCTCCCTCACTTGGGCCCCCCACTCAGAAGGAAGCATGTGCAAATCCACCAGCATTTTTTCCATGTTTCTATTTTATGTCACATGCCTGATTTTTGTGTGGGTGTGAGGAAGAGCGGGAGGTTGTGGGTCCTGCCTTCTGGGACTTCCAGTGTCCCCACAGTGGTGAGAATGTGCTGAAGCCTCACCCAAAGGCTTCTTGTGGGGTTTCCTGGAGGGCTGGCTGAGGCCCCTGAAAGACCCTTCCTTCCAGCACCCCCTGCCTGTGCTGGGAGTGTTCTGCTGTGAGACAGGGCTGGGGCCCCCCAGAGAAGTAATAGGGGGTCCTCCTGCTTGGCCGTGGCACCTCCCCCAGGGACAGTTCTCCTCTCTGTAATCCCAGGGTCCCTTGAGGAAGGGGAGAGGTGCAGTTTCATGACGACTGCAGACTCTGAGCCATTGGAATGTTGAGGCAGAGAGTGACTTGTGACCTGCTTTGTAGGCTCAGTGACAGTAGAAATGAGGACCACTGAGACCTTGGCCAGCATGGGACCCCCGGGTCTGACTGGTCACATGGCCAGCCCTGGCCTTCCTGCCTGGTAAAAAAAAGCCAGATCCCTGCAGGGGGTTCCCACTGTCCTGGCTTTATAGTCCCCTGGTGAGGATGCCAGGCTGGGACACCCCTGGCTTTGGTGTGACACCTTAGTACCTGCTGTAGGTCCCAAGTAGAGCCCCTGTACCCAGCCTCTGCCTTGGTTCTCTGCTCTGTCTCTTTCCTCATCTCTGAGTGTGAGGGTGTTAGTGGCCAGTGTTTGGGTTCCAATTGCAACTCTGTCTTTTACTAGCAGGGCGATGACACTGGGCAAGTCACTTAACCTCTGTGTGTCTCAGTTGCATCATCTAAAAAATGAGGATGACTCTAGTGACTATGGCTGTTCTAGTTACTTGTGGCTGTTTTGTGCCAAAAATTAGTGGCATAATGTAATCATTTATGATGTTCATGGATTTTGTGGGTCAAGCATTTGGACAGGGTATAGTAAGGAAATTTGTCTCTGGTCCAGGATGTCTGGACCCTCAGCTGGAAGACTCAAATGCTGGGGCTGCAATCACTGGAAAGCTCTTTCACTTACATGCACATGGCATTAGCAGAGGCTGTTGGCTGGAGTCCCACATGTGACCTCTGCATGTGGTCTGGGCTTCCTCACAATATGGTGGCTGGGTTCCTGAGCAAGTCCCGTGAAAGCCAGGTAGGTGCTGTCTCCTCCTGACCTGTTCTCAGAAGTCACACATCTCTTCCGCCATGTTCTATAGTCAGAACAGTCACAAGCCCACCCAGCTTCAAGGGAATGGGAAATAGATTCCACCTTTCGACAGAGACGTGTCAGGCTTCTGGAAGAGCACATGGGACTAGAAATATTGCTGTGGCCATGTTTGGAAAATACAACCTGCTGCAGGCATGATAATAGAGCAGCCTTACAGAGTCAAAGAAGAAATGTGAGATGAACAGGGTGAAGCATGGAGCCCAGTGCTCCCCACATAGTGAGCCATTCTCCCTTCTGCTCTCTCTTCTGTCTCTCTGCACCTCTGGGGAACAAATGATCAGAACCAGCGTGGGGGACTGATAAAGGTCCTCGATGGTCACATGATGGTCGTGTGCTGGGTTCAGGGTCTGAAGGTGGGGGACAGAGCCTCTTTCATAGATCTCCTGCAGCCACTTTCTCTTGACCCCATTTCCTCACCCAGGTCCTTCCTGCTCTCTGCCAGCTTCCTATTCCTGGTCTTCCTGAAAGCCATCCTCTTCCTGACCTTCAGCTATGCTGCCATTTGGTTGGCCTGGCTTCGGCATCATCTCTGAGGGTGATGGTCTGTCTAGCCCAGTGAAACTGCAGCTCCTACCCCAGAAGCTCCCTGTCTGGTGACACAGCTCCTGGCCTCTCTGCTCCAAACTCAGCCCGGACCCCTCCCTGGGCTGTGAAGCTGGAAATCAGTCAGCTTCACCAGAGACTTTTGTGCCTGGGCATTGAGTCATCTTTGCTGGATCCTTTCCTGGGCTGGCCTGGTAGCAGACACCAGGACACGGTGCAAGGACATGGGCTCTGGACTGAGATGTGGCTCTCCTGTGACCCAGGAGAGGTTATTCGGTGGCTCTCATCATCTGTTTCTTGGATTTGTATATAACTGAGATAATACGTGGAGGACATTGACCACATAGGAGGAGCTTCCACATGGAATTGCCATGGCAACTGCTGGTTTGGTCCAGGGCACAAGGAGGAGGATGGGCTGGTAAGGGACCTGGGAGGACTGAGCCAGACCTCATGGGACTCCTCCTTGACTCTGGGCACAATAAGGGGAGGTGGTTAGCCCCCAGAGACCCCACCCACTTCTGTCTGTGCCAACGTGCATTTGGCAGTGGGTGAAGGGGATGAAGAATGGGGGTCTTGCTTTAAAGTAGAGCCGAGAGCACCACCCCTATGTGCAGGAGGTGCTGGGAAGAGAGTTTTCTTGTGACAAGTGGCAAACAGAGCTGCTAGAGGGCCAGTGAGTGGCCAGGCATGAGGGGGCCTGACCCAGCTCCAGACTGAACCCCTCCTCCTCCTTCTCTCTCTCTGTCCCTCTGTCCTGCATCCTCAGTGGCCTCTGTCCTGGGGAGGAATTCCTTTCTCCTTCCTTAAGGCTCAGCCCTTATGCCCTGGGTAGAGAAATCACATCTTATCTGCTACTCTTTTTGACACCCCCCTCCCCTGGATTTGTGTGATCTTCAGAAAGATCCCACATGCCTTGTATGCCTTCATCCAAGGTGTTGCTAAAAATACTGAACAGGTGAGCCTCCAGGTAGAGCCTTTGGGCATCTTATTGCAGACCACCTACTAGGTGACTTGGCCTCTTTCCTACAGGATGAGGAATGTGGCAGGCACCCCAACACTGCCCCTATAAACAAGTGTGACAACAGGCTGTTAGTTGGTTAGTGCATCACTTCTAGTTGAAGAAATATATTCTCACACCTTTTCATGAATTAATTAGCAAGAGCCTCTTGACTCCTAGCACCCTAACTAAATGGCTTTTTTTTGTACTGAGGGGCTTACAAAGGGGCTCAGTCAGAGCAGAGGGGAAATGAGTGTGGGCTGGACCCACTCCCTTCTAATGAATAGAATATGGCAAAGTAACAGGATGCCAGTCTGCCAATAGGTTACAAAAAGACTCTGGTTTCTGTCTTGCTGGCTTTCAATTGTTTGCTGTGATGAAAGCCAGATGCCATGTTGTGAGATGTTGGAGAGGTCCATGTGGCAAGGAACTGAAGGGGCTTCTGACCAATAGCCAGAACAGCTCTGAGTTCCATGGTCTGTGAGCAACTGAACCCTGCCAACAACCACATGAACAAACTTAGAAACCGACACATCCTCAGTTGAGTCTTCAGATGAGAGTGCAGTCCCAGCCAACACTGACTGCAGCCTTGTGAGAAACCTATAGACAAAGCCATGCACAATTCCTGTGAGATAGTATATGTTATTGTTTTAAGCTAAGTTTGGGGGTCATTTGTTGTGCAGCAATAGGTAACTATGATCCCATGAGCTGAGAGTAGGACCAGGAATGAAGGTTTATCTCTACCTCCTCAGGATCTAGCACAATGTTGACACACAGAAAGTGCATAGGAATGTGATGGGAAGTCACTGGTGAATCCAGGAGTTATCCCATTGGTGCAGGAGGCAGAGATGGGTAGGGAATGCACCTGCTCCATTTGAGGAGTGTGTGAAGAAAGGTTTAATGCAGTATGTTTCTTTCATTTAGTTCTTTTTTTTTTTTTTGAAAGATTTAAAAAAAAAATTTATTTGTTAGAGAGAGAGAGCGCGCAAGCAGGAAAAGCGGCAGGCAGAGGGAGAAGCGGTCTCCCTGATGAGCAAGGAACCTGATGCAGGACTCAATCTCAGAACCCTGGGATCATGACCTGAGCCGAAGGCAGATGCTTACCCAACTGAGCCACCCAGGCATCCCTTTCATTTAGTTCTTATTTGTCTCCGGGAATGCCCAGAGCCATGACAGTGACTCTTGGCCAGTTTGAAGACTAAATATCTGGAATGTTCACATAGTCACTGATAAGTGAGGTTTTTCTTTACACCCGAGGCAGTGGGTCAGGATGGAGAAGGTGGTCAGCATTGTTCTGTGTCAGCAGGAAGATTCATGATATGCACCTGGGTGGAGACATCTCACACATGTCTCTCGTTTGCAGCCAGAGAGAAATGCATGTTCCCATGGCACTTGTAGAGAGGGGTGACTTAGATACCTGCACCCCATCTCTAGTGTTTGCCCATGGATACCCTTCCTGCTACTCCTGCACTGTATCCTTCACTGTAATAAACCTTAGCCATGACTATAACTTGTCAAGTTGTATGAGTCCTTCCAGTGAATCACCAAACTAGTGGGAGATCAAGGGACCCTTGGAGCAGAGTGAAATGATATTTAGGGTGTAAAAGAGGAGCTTGTTATAAGAGAAAGGGAAGGGCTTTCTTCATCCCTCCCTAAGCTCCATTATTTGGCAGAATAGTGGCCCCCAAAAAGATGTCCACATTATAATCCCCAGAACCTGTGACTATTTTACCTTGAACAGCAAAAAGAACTTAACAGAAGTGATTAAGTTAAAGATCCTGAGATGGAGAGATTATCCTGGATCATCCAGTGGGCCCAATGTTATCGTAAGAGTCCTATAAAATGGAAGCTGGAAGGTCAGAGTCAGAGAAACAGATGTGCTGATGGAAGCCAAGGGTGGAGTGGTGTGGGGCCACATGCAGGTGGAACAAGGCAAGGAGGTGGATTCTGCCCTGGAGCTTCCAGAAGTTATGAAGCCCTGCTGACACCTTGACTTTGGCCCAGGGAAACCAATTTTAGATTTCCAACCTCTAGAACTGTAAGACTGGAGTATGTCTCCTCTGTGTGACACTAAAAAGAGCATCCAGGTTGAAGAAGCTTTGAACTGAGCAGGATGTAAATCTTGGTCACAGCTGGATCAGAAACTGTCCCCCAAGAGGACCTGCGCTGTGACCACAGTGGGCAGGCACTTTCCGCAGGGCAGGGTTGGAGCTGTGGATCTCGGCTTGGGGCCGAGAGCCAAGGACAGCCTAGGATCCAGCCAGGTGGGCCCTGCTGTGGCTGGGCGGGCCCTTGGCAGGTGAGGGGACAAGGTGCCATCAAGCTCCCCCTGTGGCTCTGGTTTTGGGTCACTCTCTTTTTCAGCAGGTTCTTCCCCTTTCCCAATAACTTTGCAACTTAAAATGAAGAAGCAGCAGAGGAAGGAAACAGATAACAAAATATGGACAGGAAGTGACAGTATCGAGGGCTGGAACTCCTCGGCCAGACATCAGAAGATAAGGATCTGGATGTTCTGGGGCTGGGGAGACAGGTTGTAGGTCGGCCCCTTCTCTGCCTCTGGGTGAGTGGGTCTGGGACTTGTCACTTACTGAATCTTCCCTGGGTTGGGGGAAGAGATGGAGAAAAGAATGAAGCAAGTTCAGGAGAGGTAACACACAGGTCCCATGAAACCACTACCACCTACCCAGATGGGTGGGAGGATATGGAGACTACAGCTGTTCACTGCCAGGCACAGAGGCGGGGGACATTTGGCCAGCCCACTGGTGTGTGTCTGTGTGTGTGGAATCAGTTGCTAACATCAGGCCAGGGTCTGTGCCTAGCACTTGATGTCAGTGATCTCATTCATTCCTCACAGCAGTTGTCAGGAGGTGGATGCCACCATTCTAATGAAGGAACTGGGAACTAGAGAGGCGCCAGCCAGGGAGAGGTGCACTCTCCAAAGGAGTGGGAGGCCAGCGGTTAAGGGGACAGCAGCCAAGCTTCCCATGAGGAGCAGAGTGAGGACAAGCCAGAGGCCTGCTGTTAGGGTGTGCAGGGCCTCAGAGGAGAAGACCCCCATTCCCAAGAGGCCCAGTGAAGCGAAGCTGTACAACCCGTCATGGGGTCGGGGAGGGTGACTGGGGCAGCAGAACTGGGAGTGGTCGGGACAATGAGCCACTGTAGGCAGAATTAGCGATGGCTTGGGTGTGCAGCCACTGGGCGCCCAGAATCCACCGTGGCGCGTGCAGGAGGGAGTGATTGTTGATAATGCACCAGAAGGTCCTGGCGGGTGGCCCTGGTTTTTGCCCTTGAGGAGCCAAACAAGGATCCTGAATTGGTCTTAAGCTGCACTGGACAGTCTAGACAGAGGGATTTCAGTAAGAGTTGAGGAACTATTTTTTTTTTTTTTAACCTGAATACTGAATAAATCCATGCCAAACTGCCGGCCAGCATCCAAGGGGGAAGTCACAGTGCACAGTTTGTGAAGACTCTGCTCCAATTAGTGAAACAGGTTCTGGCTGTAGACTTTGGCTTCAAGGAATGAGACTTGACAGCCAAGTGTGGCCATTCTGGACAGCAATCTGTCAGGTTTTTCCTGGGACCTGGAAATCCTGCTTTGGGGTGTATACCCCAGGGAGATGTTCTGCAGGCCGCTAGGACTCATGCTAGAGGATGTTCATTGTTCATTGTTCATGGAGGCAGGGAGCTGGGGGCCACGTAGGCGTCCAACACGAGGCACTGACAAGTGGCCTCGAGCACGGGCTATGGAATAGAAGCTGAAGCTGGAAAACAGCAAACTGGACACTCAGTGACACGGATGAGGCTTAAGAACCTGGTGCTGACAAACAATGAATCATGGAACACTTCATCTAAAACTAATGATGTAATGTATGGGGATTAACATAAGAATTAAAAAAAAATAGCAAAAAAAAAAAAAAAAAAAAGAGAACCTGGTGCTGAGTGAAGAAAGTAAAACCAGAATGAGATGGATGGCCCAAAACCATCCAAAAAATGTGGTTTTATTTTATTTTATAAATTTATTTTAATTTTTATTATGTTCAGTTAGCCACTGTATAGTACATCATTAGTTTTTTTTTTTTTTTTTAAGATTTTATTTATTTATTTGAGACAGAGAGAATGAGAGGGAGGAGGGTCAGAGGGAGAAGCAGACTCCCCGCCGAGAAGGGAGCCCGATGCGGGACTCGATCCCGGGACTCCAGGATCATGACCCGAGCCGAAGGCAGTTGCCCAACCAACTGAGCCACCCAGGCGCCCAGTTTTTTTTTTTTTAAGATTTTATTTATTTATTTAACAGAGAGAGAGTCAGCAAGAGAGGAAATACAAGAAGGGAGAGTGGGAGAGGGAGAAGGAGGCCTCCTGCTGAGCAGGGAGCCCCATGTGAGGCTCAATCCCAGGACCCCGGGATCATGACCTGAGCCGAAGGCAGACACTTAACGACTGAGCCACCCAGGTGCCTCTGAAACCCTGAATTTGTTTCCCGGGGTCCATAGTCTCTCATGGTTTGTCTCTCTCTCTGATTTCTCCCCCTTCAGATTTCCCTCCCTTCCCCTATGGTCCTCCATGCTGTTACTTATGTTCCACATATGAGTGAAACCATATGATATTTGTCTTTCTCTGCTTGACTTACTTCACTTAGCATAATCCCCTCCAGTTCCATCCATGTCGATGCAAATGGTGGGTATTCATCCTTCCTGAGGGCTGAATAATATACCATTGTGTATAGGAACCACATCTTCTTTATCCATTCATCTGTTGAAAGACATCTCGGCTAAACATATGCATACAAAGCAAGCAGGTGTACCTTATAATCACAGGGAGGCAAGGATGTCCACTGAAGGATTGTCTTTGAGGTGTGTGAACAGGGGATGGAACTGAAAGCACCAAATAAAGAAATGGCAAGTTTTGTCGGGGGGGCGGGGAGGGGTGGTTTCCTGGACCAATGAACTCAATGGAAAGGACCTGAGGGAACCTCCAAAGACAAAACAAAACAGAGCAAAACTGAAGACAGAAAACCCAAGAAAGCATGTTGGGGCAGGGTTAGGAAAGAATGACCTTAACACAGGTGTGGCGGTGGCTGAGGCAGGGGTCAAGTCTGCCAGCGCCGGGGTTGGAAGGGAAGGCTTTATCTGTATCTTGAAGGAAGCTGAGAGGGTACAGGTGCCCGGACAGGTGGATGGGAGGTTGGGTGGGCATCGAGAGATCACCGTGTGCACCATCTTGCTGGCCCAAGGGAGCACCTGCTGTCTGGGCATTGGAAGTCGTTTGCAATGGCTGGGGCACAGAGTGTGAGCTGTGGAGGACTGGGAGAGGCTGGAAGCCAGCCAGGAGCCGGGTCTGGTATATCACACCAGGGTCTGGACTTGACTCTAGCCAAAGGGGAGATGGCGAAAGTTTGAAAGCAGGGAAGCCACTGAATCAGATTTCAAAGCTTCCTCCTTTTCTTTCAAAAGCACCAGCAACGTCTGCATTATTCACACACTGACATCCAGATTTGACACCCATTCAAGGACATCACACCACCACTCCAGATGCTCTTTTTCTACAGTAGTTGCTTATTAGTGCTTGCATGGGGTCCTTTCTGGAGTTGGACAGGCCCCCAGAAAAATTCTCTCCTCAATCATTGAGGTTTTGACTCACATTATTCTTCGTCTCCATTGTTTTATGCAGAGTCCACCTATTTTTTCAGTTTTCAAAATGCATTTGTCATTTAATTATTTTATTTCCTAGAACTCTATCATGAGCGCCTCTCAAGAGCTGTGCGGATTTTTTTTTTTTTTAAATAAAGGAAATGTTAGTAGAAGCAATTATGGGCGAGCTCATGCTTATTACTGCTTCATCCTTCCTTTGCTCAGCATTGCCTGTATGGGCAGGTGTCTAATCTTTTTTTCTTCTAATTTTGGAGCTGAGCTTTCTGACTTTTCTCCTACATATGGGTCGCTCATTTCTGAGAGTGGGGGAGAGGTTCAGACACCTGTCTCTGGGAGGCAGCTCTCTTGTGTGGTGCCCTCTCCCCTACCCCGGTCCCTTCACTACCCACTGCTGATGTTCTGAAAAGCCTGGTCTTCCCGGGGCCCATGTGCTGTGCTCTGGTTGAAGAATAAATACACAGAATGGGGTGGGGGGCAGAGGAGAGCACCATTCTGAGACCCATCTCCCGTCCCTACCTCTCCCTTCCCACCCGCCAGCCAGCCTCCTGCCTCTCTGTGCTCATCTTAAAAAAAAACAACAACAAAAAGCTTTATTGAGATATAGTTCACATATCATGCAACTCGCCCATTTAAAGTGTGCAATTCAGTGGCTTTTGGCATACTCACAGATATGGGTGGCCATCACCACACGCGATCTTAGAGCATCTTCATCATCTTCAAGAGGAAACCCCATACTTTCTAGCTATCATCTCTTCCTGCATCTCCCCAAGTCCTAAGCAACCACTACACGACTCTGTATCTATAGATTTCCTTATTCTGGACTTTGTAATGAATGGAATCACATACTATGAGGTCTTCAGTGACTGGCTTCCTTCACTTTGCATAACATTTTCGGGTTCACCTTGTAGCAGGTCTCATCCCTTTTAATGGCTGAATAATATTTTGTTGGAAGGTTAGATCACATTTTGTTTATCTATTCATCTGTTGATGGACATTTGGGTTGTTTCTACCTTTTAGATATTCTGAATAATGTTACTAGAAACCTTTGTGTACCAGTTTAGCATGGACATATGTTTTCATTTCTCTTGGGTGTACACCTACGAGTGAAATCACTGGGTCATATGGTAACTCTATGTGGAATCCTTTGAGGAATTTGTAGACTGTTTTCCAAAGTGGTTGCACCATTTTTCTTTCCCATGAATGGATATATGGGTGTTCTGAACTTTTTTAAAGATTTATTTATTTATTTATTCTACAGAGAGAGACAAAGTGAGAGGAGGAACACAAGCAGGGGAAGTGGGAGAGGGAGAAGCAGACTTCCCGCCAAGCAGGGAGCCGAATATGGGGCTCGATCCCAGGATACCCCTGGGATCATGACCCGAGCTGAAGGCAGACACTTAACGACTGAGCCACCCAGGCGCCCCTGGGTGTTCTGACTTCTTGACATCCTTGCTAAGACTTACTATCCGACTTTTTGATGGTAGCCATCCTAGTGGGTGTAAAGTAGTGTCTCACCATGGTCTTGATTTGCATTCCTTGATGGCTGCATTTCCCTAATAATGTCTGTGCTCATCTTTGGACTGCCCCAGCTTCTATCTCCTCTCTAGTGTGGTGGAGCAGACAGTGATAAGATGAGCCTTGTCTCCTAGGAGCTAAGCCTCTTCGCCCAAATGTATGTGTTCCAGGTGCTTCTGACAGTTGCTGATGGGGGTGTGCAGGCCAGAGCCCTATGGGCCTCCTGCTGTCCCCAAGCAAAATGGCTCTGGGCATTGGGTTGACACCAGACAGTGGTTCCCATGTTGTATAAACCATGCTGTGGATTGTGCAACCTGTGGCCTCTGGCATTGGTAAGATATTGGGGCGATGGAGGTGGGAAAGAGGCTGTTGCTTCCTTTGGGGAGGTGATCTCCTGACTTCTTAGCTGCTAAGCTCTTTGTCAGTTTCCTACTTCCTCTACTGGCTTTCCCCCCAAATCCTTAGGGCTAACAAACTTGCCTGGGATATGTGGACTTGATTTGATGATCTCTGGTTTCAGGACATCTCTGTGCCTCTGTCTTCTTATCTATAAAATGGGGATAATGCTACCTGCCTTACAGCTTTGTTGTGAACTTAAATAATTTGGGCAAAGCTGATACCTGTGTCTTTGAGAAGAATATGTTTCTGATGTGTAAGTTAAATTGGAGGGAATGTATAGCTGGTTGACAGACCAGATGAGAAGCTAGTCCTGGTCCAGGACTATTCTGAGGATAGTTAACATTTACTGAGCTGTTACTATGTTCCAGGCACTGTGCCAAGGGCTTTACGTTTGTTCACCTCTTTATTTCCTATGAGGTAAGAATGGTTACTATTACTCTATTTTACAGATGAAGAAGTTGTGGATAAGAGTGATTTAGCAACATGCCCAGGGGCACATGGTTAGTACATGATGGAGATGGGATTTGAATCTGCATGACTCCAGAATCTATGCCCTTCACCAACACCCTTATATTGAATTAGATTAATAGCATACAAGCAGGTAGAGCTTCCCCACAGGAAGTCAGAAAGTTGGGTCCAGAGCCCAGAAGAGAGACTAGGTTAGAGGAAGAGGTATGAGGTCAACCACATGGAGGTAATCATTGAGTTATGGGGAGTCCTCACCCCAGATATTTAAGTGGGGTGTTTTATGACCCAAAAGTATGCAGCCAGAGAGAAGGGTCAGCTGGTTAGGTCAAGCAAGCAGCCTCGGACAGGAAGAAAAATGAGAGATGGGGACAAAGGCTGTCCTCTGTTGGAGGTTTTATATTTTGGGACTGACTTTCATGAAGCCTTGGCGCATGATCCAAACATTATATTGCCATTAAGTGAAGAAAAGATCAGCAGATTTCTCTTGTTGTTCTTAGGCCATTCTCTGAAGTATCTCTTGCCACTCTTCCCCTTTTCCTAAGTAGGGCTTCAAAATAGGAAGTGGCTAGGAGATGAAAAAGGAAGTAGGTGAGAGACAGAAACACAAAGGAAACTGGAGCAAGTAGCAAGTGGACACCACAGGCTCTGTCACAAGCACCTGGATTTGCTGGGGCACCAGACAGAGAGACAGGACCATGTGGCTGCCCCCATTTCTGCTCCTTCTCTGCCTCTCAGGTGAGTGGGGCTGGGGCTTTGGGCACTTGGTATTGGAATAGTGGGTAGAAGGTCTGTCCTGGGTTCAAGCCAGAGAAGTCTCAGCAGAAACAGGAAGGACACATCCATTCATCCATCTGTATATCCTTCTATCCACTCAAACATTCATCTACAGCTCCTACATATACCTAATGAGCACCAGCTGTGTGCCAGGAGAGCAACTCTGCACTCAGAGACTCATGGTTGAACGAGGGAGTCAAGTCACTGTGATACAGTGTAGAACTTTCTGTAGAAGAGATTTATTCATGTGGTGTGGAGGTGCACCACAAGGGCCCCAAACACTTCTCGACCCAATACAAGTCCTCACCGAGGCTTCACTGGACTTTGGTCTTGATGGATGAATGAGTTGGCTGAGTGGAAAGTGGGAATAGCTTATGCAACAGTGTGGATCTCTTTAAAGATCATGGAAAGTTCAGGAATTAGCAATAGTTCTGTTTTGTCAGAGCTTAGTTTAAAGGGGTTGGAAAGGTTTCTTAGAAGGAATTAAAGAAGGGTCTAAAAAGGCATCCTCAGCATCCACCTTAAACCCCTGCTAGAACAACGTGTGGTGTAGTCAGATAAAAAGAATTGTCCATTGAAGGTTGGAGTTTCGGAAGAGAAGGTCTTAAAAAAAAAAAAAAGACATTCAACATGCATGAGAGCCCATTCTCTGTGGGAAGTAAGTTCAGGGTAAAAATTAGAGGGTATTCTTCATGTTTGTAGAATAATTTTTATGTTGGGTGAGACATAGAACGTGCCCAGCATAATGATGGACTGTTCCAGAATAGTGGGTGGAAAGGCAGAGGTTTAAAGAAAGAAGACCAATTGGGTGACACTGGTCAAAATGTAATTTTCTTCTCAGTAACACAAGAGAGTGGATGGGATGATCTTCAAGTTCCCCCAGGGCCCTCATAACTGAGATCTTAGACTCAGAAAGACATTTAAAAGAGATGTGTCTCATTACACATGGGAGGTGCTCAAAATGTCTTAAATGAGGATGACGATGATAATGGATATTTTCTTTTTTTTGATAATGGACTTTTTCCTGAATCATCATAATTTAGGAAATGGGCACCCAAAGCAGTAGTGGCTAGAGCTGGCTTGCACCCGCTCACAAGAGCTGATTATGGTCTTATTTTCTCAACCCTACACCCAGTGATGGCATGTTGTTAGCCTGAAATTAGTCATAGTGAGAGTATTTACACCACAGAAACCAGGAAACACTACGAACCATGGCTTCTCCTTGCACCTCGCCTCGCTCCCTGCCCAGAGCTGGTTTACCAGCATATCACTGCTTCTTCACATCTGCTTGCTTAACTCTGAAAAAATTGCCTAAATGCCCTAGCTTGGGTGCAGTTAAACTGGAGATGGAAACTTCTTCCTACCCCTTCACATGGACTGGCTGATCTCTCCAACCCCACAGGTTCACCTTTCTATCCATTTACAGCTAGAGTTCCTCCTGGGTCCAGATGAAAGCTTTGGAGTCACTTGTAAAGACTGAAATTTTGGTTCTTCTTTTTTTTTTTTTCCATCCCAGCTTCTGGCTTAGCTCCTTCCTCTCTGTTCCAGCATTCTCCCACCCACCATACCCATTGGGATTACAAACACCATTTGGAAAAATGTGACCACTTTACATTTATGGAGAGTTGTATGGCTAGAAGGGAAGGGGGAAAGGTGGTGAAGAAAGATGGTAAGACCCTAGGGATGGTGATGGGGTTGGGGGTAGTCATTTCGTGCCCCAAACCTGTGTCAGGGAGCCTGTGAGGGTCTCCTTGGGACCCAGCCCTTCCTAACAGTGTGTTATTCCTCCCTCGAGAGTAGTCTGGATGAGGGCCAGGGGTTTACTTTTCCTCTCTTGAGAACACGTAGAGAGTGGAGTAAACAAGAAGTTGTGCTCCTACAGAAAAAGTCTGAGTTGCAGAAAACCTTCGTGCAGAGCCTCACGCGAAAGTGAAGTGTTTTTATACGTCACTGAATCTCATGCCTGCAAAGGCTAAAGACAGGGCAGGACAGCTAGCTCACTCTGCTCTTTCTCTAGCTTTGTTCTGATTCTCCCTGTCCCCAAGGGGCAGGATCTTTGTGTGGTTACTCAGTGTTTCTGGGCTCACAGGGCACAGGTCTCTACCTTTCTTGCTGGCCATAGTCTCCAGACCCTCTGGCTTAGGTTCTAAGCTCAGATGTCCCTCCAGGCCCCCATCCCTGAGCCTGGAACCGTCCACACCTCCCTGGCAACTTTCCCCTTGGGCTTCAGGCAGACAGCTGCTGTAGGGGCTATTGAGATGGAGTCCTGGGATGTGGCTTGTGTTTTCCAGGCTCTTTGTCCCTGACGGGCCCCAGCTCTGTGACAGGCACTTTGGGTGGCTCTCTGAGTGTGCCATGTCAGTACGAGGAGGGATACCAGAGGCATAACAAATACTGGTGCCGAGGAGAGTTCGGCATAACATGTGAGAAGATTGTGGAGACCAAGGGAGAAGAGAAAGAAGAGAGGAATGGGCGTGTGTCTATCAGAGACCATGCTGATAACTTCACCTTTATAGTGACCATGGAGAACCTTACTACAGACGATGCTGGATCCTACTGGTGTAGAATTCAGAGAACATGGTTACCTGACCCTTTAGTCCAGGTTAATGTGTCTGTTTCTGCAGGTAAGAAATTCTCTCACTCCGGCAGCGAAGCTGATGGGTCTTGTCTCTGGGTCTTGTCTAGTCCTCCATCCCAGTGGTGTTGGGAAGAGCCTATGATGAGGGCAGGGTGAGAGGCGGCTGACTTCTCAGCCTTGGCATGGATGGGGGTGTGTAGCTGAAGGTACCCTCACTCTCACAGGACCTGGGCCTCACTCCATTGCCTGGGAGGCCCCTCCATGCTGGACCAAAACTATTTCCACCATGCCCTTTGGAAACCTGTACCAAAGAAAATAAACTCTTCATACATACATCTTCAGCTTACTCACAGAATATTCTCTCTACTATACTGTCCTGAAATTGGCCTCACTCCTTTCATTTCAAGAAATAGTCTTCTTGAGTGGAAGCTGCTCTTTCTTCTACCCCCATGTGCTATAGGGTGGTGAAGCTATGTCCAAATTCTCCCAGCTCCCATCACAACTTCCAACCTATTATTGTCCCACCTGCTTCCTTTAACATTTGTGTCACATGGCCACATGCATCCCCTTCTTCTCATTGACATGGCCTTCCATTGCCTTCCTATGGAATCTCCGACATCCCTAATCCCTGTCATCATCTTGGGAGTTTTTAATGAGTAACTTGTCTCAGCTTCCAGGACCTTCTCAACTGCAGTGGCCTGCATTTCCACTCTCCAGAATCCCACTCCATGGCAACATTGCACATCTTGCTGTCACCCCAAACTGGTCCATGTCCAGAACCCTACCCTCAGGCATTGTACTTTCAGACAATTTTCTGTGCATCAGCCTTACCACACCCTCACCCCTGCTAGCCCTATTCTCGATCTCACATATGCCTCCAGTCCTTGGATCTCTCTCTCCATTCTCTCCCCATTTATCACCTACTCCTCCCCTGCCCTGATCTCACTTCCTTCCTAAGCCAGGCCCAACTCTCATGGAAGACTACGTTTTCTTCACTTACCATGCACCATTTCCCTACCCACCTCTCAAAACCCTCATCCCTGGATCCATCTTAAAATTAGAGTGAGCAACCATTGGGGTTTGTGTAGGACTGAGAAGTTTCTTGGGACGCGGGGCTTTCCATGCTAAAACTGGATAACATCCCAGGCAAGCTAGGGCAAATTGGTATCCTACCTAAAATCTCTCTGCTGCAGTAGTGCTGAAGAAGTCACAGATGGCGCCTATGGGTGTCAATACAAGTTCATGGTTTCTAATATGACTCTACCATTCTTCTACCTTACCAAGGGCACATGGGATATCAGACGTGAACTCTCTCAATTTCTTTTCTTCTCCCCCTACAAACTTCTGCAATGCCTAACTCATTCTTCCCCTTTCCCTTCTAGGTTGAGGGCGGTTTCCCTCCACCTGTTCAAAAACAATCATCTTGAGGCTGGCTCCTCACCCTGGAGCTCCTTGCCTTCCCATCCCCTTGAACCAAATTCCCTCCTTGCTCATCTGTATCTTCCTCCATCAATTATCCACACTCTTTCTTCACCCCAGCCTAGAAAAACGCTGGGCTCTCTCATGTCCTCCCCATGGCCTCCTCTAGGTGTCACCATTCCTCATTTCTCGCCTTTCTTCTTGCCTGGATGGTAGCTGAGGTCTGAGTCCTCTGTGCTCTTGCTGTATCTGATGGAGTTCTGCCCCTGTGCCCACTTTCTATTGATGTGAATCCATCTACGTAGATGCATCTGCCCTGTGTGAGGGCAGGGATGGTGCCACATCCATCAATGTATCCCCAATGGCAAAGACATCAAGGACTGTGGTCAGATGAAACAGAGCCTGTCCTGGGAGCACTGGGAGGGCTAAGCCTCTGGGAGGCTTGCTTTTTTGGGGGGGGAGTCATGAGGTTGGGGCAGAGACACAGGTTACACCAATAGCCTGGACACCTGAGATTTAGCTCCTCCCCAGCAGGGAGTTAAAGTGGCCTTAGTTTCCATCTGAAGGGTGCTGTGAGCCCCCTCCCACAGTCTCTTTCAGGCTTCTGGGCCACAGGTGGAGTCATCTTTTCCAGACTTGCCCCTGTTCCTCTTCCCTCTGGGGCTCCTCCTCAGCTGGAGAAGCCTGTAAGAGACCCCTGCTCTCACCCTAGGCAGAGTCAGACTTGGGATGGAAAGAAAGATCTGGCACTTATTAGAGGTGGCTCATATGGCCAGTTGTGGAAGCTTCTCACTTGGTCCCTGAGGGGCTCACTCCATCCTGGAAGTGACCTGGGACTAGCTTCAGAGCATCTCTCAAGTCCCTTCTGCAAGTGGGCGATCATGTGTAACATTGGGTCCAAATGGGCACTTTAGTGCATGCCTGGGGAGAGAGCAAGCACCTGATATGTGATTTGCCTTCAGCACCAAAAAAAACCACAGAGAGGATCATATGTCAAGCTGTACCTGCTGCCTTTCCAGGGCTGAAAAGCAAGCAGAACCTCAGCACCAAGGAGGTGTTGACCTACTGCTCAGGGTAAGGGCCCACAGCCTAGGGACCACAGAAGAGGGAGTTCGGCAGCCTTATGGGACCTTGTGGTGGGGGCTGGCAACACACCATGACCTTTTTACCTCACTGTTGGGTTTTCTTCTAGTTCTGGTCCTGATTTTTACATTCTCCATGGCTGCATGGGGATTCCACGAAGAAAGTATCACTTGTTTTGGGAATGCTTTCCCCCATGGGGCAGCTGTAGGGGAACAGGAGGCTGGTTCAGGTGGACATGCAGCTCCTCCCATGCCCACCGCTCCCCCTCCCCTTCCCCACCTGGTTCTGGACTCTGGCTTCTGGTTCTGTGGCCCTAACTTGGGCTTACCTACAAAGGTCTTTGCTGTACCAGAGATCCAGGAGCTAGTTGTGGGGTACGGAGAGAGCTGGGCTCGCTCCAGGCTGTTTTCCTCCTCCCAAGATCCCCAGAAAGGGCTGCCGTGTTGTTGTCTGGCCCTGCAGGGCCGAGAATAAGGGTCAGGGCTTTAAAGTGAGAATGGGGATGGCTTTCAAGAAGTCAGTTGATAAGGAGAAATGTGAGAGGAAAGGACAGAGAGGAAGCCTCTGGAAAGCAGGCACTCCTGGGCCCTTCTTCTCTTTGCCCCATCACCTCTCCTTAACAGGATTCCCGGGGGCAGTTCATGGTCAAGGGAGGGGAGGTGATGGGGCCCCAGAGAGGGGCTGCCCAGGCACGTGTCCTTTCCAGGTTTGATCCTGAGTTATGAGGGCTCTAGAGTCAGAGCACAGGGATTGGTTGGGAGACAAGTGTCCTGGGCCTCCCCCTGAGGAGCCAGTCATTTCCTGTCCCTATGTCCCCCCACAGGTCCTTGCTCAGCCGTGTCCACTTCTTGCTCCTGGTCTTCCTGAAGCTTCCCCTGTTCTTGACATTGGTGGGTGCTGTCCTCTGGGTGAACAGGCCTCAGAGGGGCTGTGGAGGAAATAAGCCTAATGAGGATAATCCACAATGGTACACCGTCCCCAGGAATGGCCTGTCCAGGAATGTAGCCCTTCAGACTGGACAAGAAAGACCTTCAGACTCTGGACTCCAGGGCAGGGGGGCAGCAGTGCCTGGATTCTGGACGGACCCAGGTCTTTTTGAGGGTATTGTTCCAGTGTCTTGAGGGAGAATCTTGGGTCTTAGAGGACACTTGCTCTGAGTCCTCAGGTGCAGGAAGGATGAGTCTCCTGGGCTCATGCTCGGGGTCCTCCTTTCTCTGCTGCAGATCCCTTAGCTCCTTGCCCTCATGCCTACCTCCCAAGGGCAAGAATTCTCTGGAAGTTGCTGGAAAGCCTGGCCCTTTATGCTTCTCCTTGCCACAAAAGCTTCTCAGTTCAGTGTTCCCCAGGGCAATAACCACCTCCTTCCTGCAGCCAGGAGGCTCCGTGAGGACTTGTCCGTCACAACCTCCATCCTTGGGCTCACAGGGCTTCAACCTCACTTGTGTCCCTGAGACCAGGGAGTGTATGGCTGGGCTCAGCACCTCTCTGCCTGGGCCGGCCATGACTGAGAAACTTCAGGTTAAAGCTCTGGCGCTGATTGGAACAGTAGTGGGAAGAGTAGTAGGTGCCCCTAACATCACTCCTGGAATTCCCCAACTGGGAGGGCCTCCTGTGCACAGAGGTGATGGATGGTCCACTTCAGTAGAAGTCTGGCTGAAGTCACATGTCAACAGCTGGTGCTTTCCACAGGACAAGCAGACATAGTTTTCCAAAGAAGGGCACAGGACACAGAGGTGAAGAAATACTTCCCAATTGGGATGGCGTGATGCCACAGCCACCACGGGGCATACCAGCCCCGGAAAGGACTCCGTTGGTTTCAAATGCTTGTCAGTGGCTCCTCTCTGGAAGTGTGCAGGGCCATACACAGTCTGTCACAAGCACGCGTCCCCGGCTCCACTCAGCTCCTTGTGTCTAGACCAGCCCTCTCGTCTCCACCACGTGAAGCCTTCCCTGAGCTCGTGATGCCAGTTTCCAGAAAACGCTCTGAGCTCCTGAGCGCTGTGTTCGCCGGCTGGGTGGCCACGCTCGGAACCCGAGTCCCGGCATGGCTTCTGCTAGGGCAGGGCCCCTCGTGGCCCCTTGAGGAGAACTGGCACTGGCCCAGGACTCTGCAGACAGAGAAATTCAAGCAAAGAGGCACATATGGACCATATGATAAAACACACACGGGGCGATGTAGGAAACACAATGCTGGGCAAGAGAGAAGCTTATGATGTACTTTATTCTTTCTCAAACTTATTTTTAAGTATTCTAGTTTCTTTACCTTTCCATATAAATTTTAGAGTAAGTTTGTCTACCAAAACAGCCTTGCTGAGATTTTGATAGGAATCGTTTTAAACTTATAGATCATATTGGGATAATCGACATCTTTGCTGTGTGGATAATATGGTACCTCTCACGATTTATTTAAATATTCCTTGGCCTAGGTCACCCAAGTTTTGTAAATTTTAGTATATGGAGGGGCGCCTGGGTGGCTCAGTCGTTGAGCGTCTGCCTTTGGCTCAGGTCATGATCCTGGGGTCCTGGGATCGAGCCCCGCATCGGGCTCCCTGCTCGGCGGAAAGCCTGCTTCTCCCTCTCCCACTCCCCCGGCTTGTGTTCCCTTTCTCGCTGTGTCTCTCTCTGTCAAACAAATAAAATCTTTAAAAAAAAATTTTAGTATATGGATGTTGCACATGTTCTGTTAGATTTATACCAGGTGTTTCTTCTTCTTGTCCAGCAGCTGTGAACGGCACCATGTGTTTCAA
>NW_023270494.1:6537532-6550529 GCF_011800145.1 Mirounga leonina
TTTTTTTTTTTTTGTAGATTCCTTGAGATTTTCTACACAATCATGTCATCTGCACAAAGGGACAATTTTATTTCTTCCTTTCTAATCTGTGTGCTTTAATGGTATCCTGGAAGCCCTAGGAAGCTGCAGGAAGGTCTTAAACACTCTCCATGCAGGACCCGCTGTTTTCTGGCATTTCTGCTTTTAGAAGAGAAACCAGAAGTGAAATTGCTCATATTTACATGTAGGCAACACACTCCATTTAAAAAATATTGTGACCCGAACAAAACATATTCATAAGTTCATGCAATTCATGGATGCAGTCTGTGATCTGTGAGTAAAGCAGAGGAATTGCAGAACATCGTTGTGTCTGCATACTCTTTACACCTGGGGCCACATGGTGCCCTGCAGGCTTGGGAACTGACCTTTCAAGTACATGGATGCCCTTGCAGGAATGCCGTGTGGGCCAGCCCCAGGCTGACTCCGGGGCAGATTCAAGTCTGTTCCCTGGCCTTCTGACTGGGGCCAGGGGGCTCAGCCCTTCCGGGCTCCTCGTTCTTTGATGTGATGTGAAGACACCAGATTAATATTATTCCATGTGGCAGTTAGAAAACGGGACTGCAAATTTCTTGACACTCCTTTTATTAAGAGTTGGGATTATGTCTCCTCCCCTTGAGTCTGGGTGGGCTGTGACTACTGCAACCAGTAACCCAGAGCAGAGCTTCCCAAACGTTGTTCCATAGTTATCCTCCTAAGGAGCCTGTTGACTCATTTTCTCTTCCTAGAAGTGCACCCCTACCCCGCCGCGCTATGACATTTTAATACAAAGATATACTGTATATGTCCATGTTCTATTGATCAGTTGATCCTCTACCAATCGATCATCTATGTTTTATATACGAAAAGAGTAGCATTTTTTCACCCTCCAAGAACCAATGTTTGTCCCCGTCGGAAGGCCCAGATAGAGCCTGGTGACAGTGACCCTGTGTGACGTCCGAGGCCAGGCCAGGAGGAACCCCATAGCCCCTTCCTCAGTCTCCTCGGGCTCTCCCACTCAGAACCCGACAGCCAAATGGAGAGGCTACCGGTAGGATCTCGGGTCAACAGTCAGGACTGAGCTCCGGGTTGGGTCACCCTGGCTCATGTTCCAGACATGCGGGCAAAGAAGCTTCCGGATGACAGTGGCACCCAGCCATGTGAGTCACCCCACCAGCATATGTCTTCCCAACTGAGGCCCCAGACATGGTGGAGCAGAGAGAGGCCGTCCCTGTCTCAACCTGCTGGAATTCCTGACCACAGGATCTGTGACATGACAAAGTAAGGAAAATCTAAGCACGGGTAACGGGACCATTCGGCCTCTATCCGTTCTAGGGTTGGGCAAGACGGTAAAGAGGAACGTGCTGCCTCTGCCGTGGGCACGGCGGCTGTGGGGAGGGTGCTGGCTGCTGCCAAGGGCCCCTCTGTGACTCAGCCCTGCGGCGGGGACCGCGGGCCCGGAGCTCCCACACGGTAACACGCAGGCTGCTGGGGCTTGAGGTCTCGCCCTTTCCTGACACGAGCCCCAGAACCGCGTGGGCTCAGGTGTCAGCATGTGGCGGAGCTGTTCCCCACCAGAAGCCACCCGCTGCGGCAGAAGGCCCCCCACCCAGCCCCGACACACCCGCTTTGGCGAAGCCCCGACCTCCTTCAAAGGAAAGCTCGAGCCAAAAACGAACCAGCACCTTCTCTAACGGGCTCAAGGAGAGGAACAGAGAGCCAGCAAAAGGTGGCTGGTGAATTTGCTTCAGAAAGGAAATGCTCCAGGACACAGAGCAAGAGCTCAGGTAGGTCCACTCAGTCTCAGAGAAATGACAGACAACGACCTCACTAAAAAGGAGCTCAGAAAAGAGATATAGTTCCCCCAAAATGGTTCAAAAAATATGGACACAAAAAAGAGCAGAGCCCAGGAAGAATGTAAGTAGAAGAGAAAGCCCCCCAAACCCCAACATTTTGTTGGGAGGAAATATGTATACCTTTGAAAATTAAAATAGAAAAAGACTTGTGTTATTTTCTGATGTGTGAGTGGGAGGAAGTTAAACATGAAGGGCCCAGCATTCTGGCTTGCCCTTGCTCTGCTGGGGAGTAGGGGAGGGTGGGCAGGGCAAAGTTTAGGTGATACCCAGGAGTGGGTGATGGTGGGTCTACCTGACGGGAGGATGGACAACACCACAGGCATGAAGGGGACAGATCTGAGCCCCTCCTTTGTCCTGTCTGGATGGAGAAGTCCAGATGCTCCCTGGAGCCCTGCACCTGCAGGACCAGGAGAGCTAAGGGACAAATGGAGGGACAGAAATGAACTGTTCTTGTGACCACCGGCTGAGTCCCCTGGCCTTGGAGGCCACTGCTGTAGATACAAGGACACATGGATATTTACATTGTTTCAAAGCCCCTCACTTTGACACAAAACACTTATTACTTACACAGGGAAAAAGAGTAACTTCCTTTAGTTTTGACAAATTTATAGTCATATATCCACATCCCTATTAAGATCTTGATTGCAATGGCAGTAACTCAAGTGTTCCTGCTTAAAAAGGCTCATTTAACTGTACACCTAGCTTGTGAAGGCTTTCTAAGGTATATATATATCATGATACTCTTTTTTAAAGACAAAGAAAATAGGGGTGCCTAGGGGCTCATACAGTTAAGCGCTGGACTCCTCATTTTGGTTCAGGTCATGGTCTCAGGGTCATAAGATTGGGACTTGCATCAGGCTCCACACCGGGCATGGAGTCTGCTTGGGATTCTCACCCTCCATCTGTCCTTCCCCCTCCAGCTCACATGCTCTCTTTCTCTCTAATAATAATAATAATAATAATAATAATAATAAAATACAAACACAGAAAATAACTTCCAAACCCAAGTCCCTATGCTTTTCTTTATCGACTCCTGGGGATCAATGAAATTTGGCATCTATATGAGGGGAGCCCTCTTTGGGAACTCTTTGAGGGGATTAAAAGACATCACCCAGGTCTCTCCCTTCTATTGTTTTCCACCTCCTAGCTGCTGGACACATTATGATTCTAGCGTTCGATTTGGAGTCACTTTGGACCCTCTAGGATGGAAGGGTCGTCCTCTCACATATAAAGGACTGAAATAGTGTCCCAAAGAAATAATCTCAAAAGAGCCCAGGATAGCCATAGATTTAATAGGAAATATATGGAGCCAACAGATGGGATGCGGGTCAGAGATGGTCCAACCTTGTCTTCCATCTTACATTTAGGCGATTCTTACTCCAGGAGGAGGTGGAATCGGCAGACCTCTGTACACCTGGCCCATCGTGGGTCTTTGACCATGTGGAACACTAGGAAGCTTTTTGGTTTAATTCTGGCTTTATAATTACCGGATGGTCTGGATTTTAAAACCCATCATTGGCCAGAGTCCTGAACACTGTAATAGTCCATTATCCTTGGCAGAGCCACTCCAGGGTCACAAGGAAAAGAGGCATCAGGATGATCCACACAGGAGGCTTCTTGGCTGCTACCGTGGAGGCCAGGGTCCCAGACCTGGCAGAGCAGGGAGGGAGCCAGAGTTTATTCCTGAGGTCAGGATGAGGGGAGTCCCCACCTAACAGGGACCAGATCTCTCCTGGAACTTCAACCACTGCCCATTCCCTGCTGAGAGGTCAGAGGGTGCAGGGGTGTTGATGGCATGGGAGCTGTGCTTCTCCTGCTCAGGCTGACTCTATTCTCCCCCTGGGTCCCCCCGACTCTGGATCAGCCACACCACAGTCCACAGCAGGGCCCTGTGCAAGGAACAGGGTGACATCAGTGAGCTCCCTCTTTAGGGACAGCCCCAGCCTCTTCCTCCCTGACCTGACTCCTGAGCCCAGACCTGCAGGAGAGACAAGCATTGGTTCCTGCCAGGGAAGCCCCTCTGAGGGCACAGCCATGCTGCCCAACCAAGGCTAAGCCTTTAGGGCCTTCCCTGTAAGCTCAGCTTGGGGTCCAGCACCTCTGCCCCCTGATTTTATCCTGCTTTTTTGGCTGCTCTCCCACAATTCCCCTCCATCTCACCTGCAGACCAGCCAAGCTCAAGGGTCTACCTTTGCCTGTCTTTCTCATTCTACTTGTGTCCTACCTTGTGTCAGTTCTGCCCAAATTTCCATCTCCGATCTAATATTACCTCTTTGAAGCGGAGGAAGATCCCCCACCCCTGTCCACCTGGCTACTTACCTTCAGGGTTCTCTGGGGAAGGGTCTCTCCCAGCTCTGACCCCATGTGGTAGCACATATGAGGTGTTCTCTCTCATACAACCTGTATACTGGACACGGGGTCTAGATGGATGATGGGCAATTGCTTACATGTGTCCCCCTGGTGGTCCCTCTCAGTATCCAAAAGTCTGGACCCCTCACCCTCGGCCTCATCCTCTCCTCCACAAGCAAGGCCAGGATCCCCTGCAGACCAGCCTTGCTCTGGCCTTCCACCTTCTTTGAGCATGATGGGTCATGTGGATTTCACAGGTAGTTTTCTGGAGAGAGGGCATGCTGCTTTGCCCTTCCTCAAAATATCCTTCAAGCCACTATACTCTTTTCCCAATTCCAATCCCTGTGGGGCTGCTGTCCCATCTCTCCACCCCACAGGCCTCTTCCCGTGCTCCTTGGTCTCCTAAAAGTCCTGCACCCTCCACTTCCCACTCAACAGAACAACTCGTCTCCAAACAGTCACCAGCAGGACAGAAGCTGGTTGTGAGGCATGAATCGAGTGCCTTGCCTCATTCAGAGGCATGATGGAACAAATTGCCTAGCGGGGCCAGGTTCCAAGGAATAGGGTCCTGGAGAAGGGAAAGAAGTAAGTCTGAAGCTGGAAAGAAGCTGGTAGAGGGAGATATGGGAGTCAGGACCCAGGGAGGGAATGCACCTTCACCCTGGTTTCTGATGGGGAGAAACTGGGGCAGTGTGTTTGCCCTTTGATGAAAGAGCTCATTGGTTGTCTTTGGATGATTCTTGATGGGGGAGTGGGCTTCATGTTAATATCCCAGCCTCTCTACCATGTTGGGAATGTGAGAAAGCAGGAATCCCAGCTTCCCACTCCTTCCCAGCATTTCCCTAGCACTCAGGGAGGACAGGCCTGGATCCATGGAACAGGTACCCACCCGTGAGTATCTGTGGACAAAATAACACCCCCCACCCCCAGAGATGTCAGACCTGTGAATGTGTTAGCGTACATGGCAAGGGGGAATCACATTTGAGGGGGAATGATTTTCCTTTAAGGTCATGTTGAAAAGAAAATAATAATTCTCAGGCAATGTCACAAGGACTAACGAGAAAAGGGTACAAAAGATAAATATGAATCTTTGTACCTTTTCATGTACCCAAACCCTAAGGGTTAACGAGGGAGCAACGGAGCCCAAGTAAATGGAAGCTAATGAATTGAAAAAATCCTTCTGCTTCTAGCAAACTTCCTCCTCCCTAGCTCTGTCAGTTCTGTGTCATTGTTGAATGCGTTGTGCAGGAAATGACCTCCCACCACGAAAGCGGAAGGTGCGTGCGCACACCCCCCCCCCCCATGCACGCACACACAAAACATCAGAATATATGAGGTCTACCAGCACAGCAAAAAACAAGCAGGCAAGTTACTTACTGAAACATCCAGCTAAGAATGTTTGACAATGGGATCCCAGAATTTTAGACTTTTCTGCGTACGTGAATCTGGGCTCCTGGATAAGACACCCCAAATTTGCACCTGCCTTTATAAGTTCCCCCTGGCTGTTTCATGTCATTGAGCACATTCCTGGCCAAGTGCACCTGAGTTACCATTCAATATACTGAAACTTTTGTAGCCATGAGAATCTTGGGGCTCATTTAACCACACAGATTAAAGGTGAGGCTTGAGGATGGCTTGGTGCCAGAGTGCTGGGCCCTGGTCAAGAGCACATGACCAAGACAGGAACCCATTCAAGGACTCTGGGACCTGGTGGGGCCAGACTGAGGACTGGGGGCTGAGAAGAGCAGAGCACACCCCGAGAGGGGACCTAGCCTCACACCCTGCTCCAGGAAGAGACAGAGACAGGAGCCAGCCCATGGGGGGTATGCACTTTTGTGGGTGCACCAACCCCCCACTCAGAAGGGCTTGATTTAATGCTCCACTGTTGCTATCTTGATATTATTGGTAATTCTGGGACAAAGGCATTTTCATTTTGCACTGGGCCCTGCAAACAGAGGGTTTTGTCCAGAGAAAGCTTGGTCATGCCTTTTCTTCGCAGGACTGCTCATGCCAGGCACACCAGTCACAGGACATTTGCTATTCATAGATGGGGGGCAGGGGAGGGGCAGGGGCTTGCTCAGAAAATCTAGATGGAAGTCAGTGTGATAGCCTCGTTGAATGGCACAAGCGTGTGTCGGCTGCGGGTGAAGTTACGGTAAGGGCATCATCCTCAGAGGGAACATAAACAAGAACTGTCCATTCAAATGTATTTCTGAGGATGAACTTCAGCAAGCCATCAGCTGACCACACGATGCTCTGAGCCCCTCACTTCCCTCATTTTCTGAGCAGCTCTGAGAAAAGAACCAAGAGCCTGAAAAAGGAAACAGAAATGCCAAGAAAAGCAGAAGAGGGAGACGGGGTAAGCTGGCCCTGGGGGAGGAGGTTTCAGCCGCAGTTGGAGAGACACCAGAGGGAGATGGGGTGAGCCAACCCTGGGTGAGGAGGTTTCAGCTGCAGCTGGAGACACCTCAGTGGGACAAGACCATGTGGCTGCCATTAGCTCTGCTGCTCCTCTGTGTCCCAGGTGAGTGGGCCTGGGCAAGTCAGGGTGACAATGGTGTGGGGTAAGGCTGGTGATGGGGAAGGGAGGAGAGGAGGATACAAGCAAAGAGGGGAGGAGGTGAGCACAGAGAAACCTTGCCCAGGCAAAGAGGAGGAGTTATTAATGGTAAGACGGTTCCCACAGGAGAGCACGTACTGAGCGCTAAAGAAATTGGCCACTTGCATCATTATTGCGACCATTTTGAAAAACAGGAATACTGTCTTATGCACCAGCCCAGCGGAGGGGAGCAGAAAACCAATACTAACTGGACTAATCACTGCATTACCCGGCTTTCCCTATAATCTAATCCAATTCTTATCACAATCCTCGAAACGAGACCAAGACGCGGAGAGATGCAAATTATTTACTCTAGATCAGTTCATAAAAGGCAGCCAAGGTTCAAAGCAAAATATTTTTATTTCCAAGGTCATTGATGTTCTTATAATACTTCTTTCCAAGGTCATCACCTTTTTTAAAAAAATAATACATTGGTCACTTACTACATAAGCCTCCTTGTGAATAGGCATTTATGTATCCCATGCGCTGACCCATGCCCCCCCCCCCGCTGGGATCCCTGTGCCTCTGATAGGTCTGGCCTGGCCCTGAGGCCCCTGCACTATGAGACCCCTGAAGGTGATACTGCTGGGGACTTGTGGTCAGTCCTACTCTGAGAGTTCCCATCAACAATGGTGGGTTCTGAGAGTTCCCATAAACACAGTTTCTCTCTTTTTTATGTTTGAACACTGGAAGGAAAATATTTTATTACAAATGGGGGGAAAAAATCAACACAACTCACCAGTTTGCTCTGACCCTGAACCCAAATGTAGCAATTAGAATACAAAGTGATCCAATGTCAGAGCCAACCTTCAGAGCCCAAGCAGGAAAAACATCTTAATTACATTAATTCCATTTCCGCCCACCTCTAGCTATATTAATCAAGGTTTACCAAAACCCTTAAAAATATCACTCCCGGGAGGGATGGGGTGACTGGGTGATAGACACTGGGGAGGGTATGGTAAGCACTGTGAATTGTGCAAGACTATTGAATCTCAGATCTGAACCTCTGAAACAAATAATGCAATATATGTTAAGAAAAAAAAAAAAGAAGATAGCAGGAGGGGAAGAATGAAGGGGGGGAAATCGGAGGGGTAGATGAACCATGAGAGACGAGGGACTCTGAAAAACAAACTGAGGGTTCTAGAGGGGAGGGGGGTGGGAGGATGGGTTAGCTTGGTGGTGGGTATTGAGGAGGGCACATTCTGCATGGAGCACTGGGTGTTATGCACAAACAATGAATCATGGAACACTACATCAAAAACTAATGATGTAATGTATGGGGATTAACATAAGAATAAAAAAATATATATCACTCCCAAAATAAGACACTAAAATTCAGAACATAAAGATACTCTGCATGATAAAGCTGATTGAACAAACACATCTTAGACTTTTAAACCTTGACCAATGTTTAAATAACAATGCTTTAGTGAAGTGATTAAATTAAAAAAATACACTTAAAAAATAAAGCATATTTAAAACACCAAATTTTGGTGACCAGGATAGGTGAAGTAATTTTATTATAAATTTGAGGATCTAAAAAGTAATTTGTTACATTTACTAAGATAAATCTGAGATGGCCCGTATCAAGCACATGTATCCTGCATAGTGACACTGGGCTTCTTGGGCATAAAAAGACACAGCCCCACAACCCTTTAGGGTTGGGATCAGCCAGATTGAAATATAAAATTATACTGACTCTCAAGTAGGTCATACTGATGAGGATCCTTTTGGTTTATCACTCTGGCACTGGGACGGTGAAGAGTTCAGGGAAGAAGTCTCATTCTTGAAGGTAGCCTCCAGCAATGCAAACTTCTCTTTTCCTACTTTTTATCTCAATGATATTTAGAGACTTTCTGTAATTAATGAGAGTTATGATTCAATTGGTCTGTAAGCCTGAGTCTGAAAATGCATAGGAGCTGGTTGACCGGTAAGAAGACTGACGCCAGACAAAGGGAAAACACATGAGTCTGGGTTCTAGTCTGTGACCATCCAGCAACAGAGATGCTGTGGGCAAGTCACCACAAGCCCAGCTGGGGGGGCATACACACAAGGGTCAGAAGAGACCTCAAGCTAAGCCAGCTTCCTGCTTCTAAAGGAGATATATCTGTCTGTATCACCAATTACTTGCCCTTAACACTCATAGGCAGAGAACCTGAGGTCTCTTTTATTTTATATTTATTTTTTTAAGATTACTAAAAGCAGTATCTTTACAAGTCAGAGCTGTAGGAAGCGTCAGAGGCTTAATGGGTATAGAGCAAGCACCATCTGTGGGATCCTAGAAAGAACCCGGGGCGGGAGAGGACCGAGCAGCACCTGAAAGGCAGCTGAGACATAGGGGAGAGCACCCTCACCCTTCAGATTGACAGGTAGGGAAGAGACGCCACAAAGGAAGAGCTGCAAAATACGGCACGCTCATCAGGACAGAGGACATTCCAAGGACAGGAGCCCACAGCTCAGCCTTCTTGCCTGGGAATTTCTATCCCAGGTTCTCTTGAATAAACCCTCTTCTTCCAAAACTGGCTCCCAGCAAGGATGAGTTTGCTCAGGAGACGTTAGGCAATGCCTGTTGGCAATTTTGGCCTCTTGCCACTGGGAGAAGGGTGCTATTGGTATTTAGTGGAGAGGGGCCAGAGGTTTTGCTGAATGTCCTACGGTGCACTTGGGAGTCAGGAGTTTCTTTTCCAGGCCCTGGTGGGCAGGAAGCTTGCTGTAGGGGTAGAGGGTGGGGTGGGGGGACACCGTGCGGGCTCAGGCTCAGGGGCTGGGTGTAACAGATCATCCCTGAAAATGTTTTCTCATCCAGCCCTGAGGAAGCAGCCCCACATCTTCAAGGCTGGAGCTTAAGCAACTGAAAGAGGAGGCAAAGTGGGAACCCTGCTCTGAAGGGTCCACTCACCCCCACTGAGGCACCCCCTACAGCCGGAGCCCCCGTCGGCAGCAACTGCACAGAGAAGATTCACCGTTGCTGCTCCCACTCCCCCAGCCCCAAGCCTGTGTCTGGAGGGCCTCAGGCTGGGACATTTTGCCCACTTGAGCACAGTTCCTCAGCCTCCCCACTTTTGACAATGGGGCTGGATCATTCTGTGTCATAGGGCTGTCTTGTGCCCTGTAGGAGGTTTAGCAGCATCCCTTGCCTCTACCCACTGGATTCCAGTAGCAACTCCCCACCCCTCAAGCGGTAACAACCAAAAATGTCTTCAGACATTGCCAAATGTCTCCTGAGGGGGGCACTATCACCCCTGGTTGAGAGCCACTGCTCCGCAGATTATTGGTGGGAGAGGCACATAGCCTTGTGATGGAGAATATCGGTCAGTGCGCCACTCGAGCTTGCTTGCTGGGACATGCAGTGAGAAAATGCAAGGGACTGAAAACGAAGAAGCAAAAAATATAATTTTTCTTCTAATTTTAGTATAAAAAATAGGAAAGCCTCACATTCTATGGATGACAATCTATTGCCTGGATAAGTGGATGGAGGGAGGGAAGAATGGATGGATGGGTGGACAGATGGATAAACGGACAGACAGATGGATGATAGGTAGGTAGAGGACATGCACAATTCTTTTTCAGAAGTTTGGTATTTAGCCCAAATTGTTTCTCAGTATCCCCTTACCCACCCTTCCTTGTTAAGAGCAGGTCAGACAACAACCATGCCTTGGAGTAATGAGGACCCCTCAGGTGTCTGGGGCCGGCATGGCTCTCTAGACAGGAAGCACAGAGTTTAGGGGGCTACATCCTGATTATTTAAAACTGGAGCCTCCAGGGTGACTGGGGGAGGGAGGACAATGTCAAAACTTTGGAGGTGGCAGAAGAGCTAGAGATGAGGCCCAGGGCATGCCAAGGTTGGTGGGTGGCTGCCAAGGGGTGGAGGAGGGAGCAGCATGGAGCAGGGAGTCCCTAAAGATGTTAGGTGATGGCAAGTGTTGCCACAGGATTCTATCCTGGGAGGGAAATCGAGGTGTGGTTGTCCTTAAATCATAGCCAAAATGAACCCCTTCCTGATGGCCCCCCCTTTTTTTATTCTTATGTTAATCCCCATGCATTACATCATTAGTTTTAGATGGAGTGTTCCATGATTCATTGTTTGTGCATAACACCCAGTGCTCCATGCAGAATGTGCCCTCCTCAATACCCACCACCAGGCTAACCCATCCTCCCACCCCCCTCCCCTCTAGAACCCTGTTTGTTTTTCAGAGTCCATCGTCTCTCATGGTTCGTCTCCCCCTCCGATTTCCCCCCCTTCATTCTTCCCCTCCTGCTACCTTCTTCTTCTTCTGTTGATGGCCCCTTTATACCCCCTGGCCAATGCCCATCTCTTGTGTGACCCAGACCTATGAGCAGGAGGTTCCACCTATCCAAGCAGGGGTTATAAGCTTGGGGCCTACAGATGATCATTTGGGAAGGGGATGTAGCCAGAAGCTGAAGGCTTCCTTCTAGCTCTCAATACTGTGCTTCATCTGGACTTCCTTGGTTCCCATTCTTGTTTCCTGTTTCCTATTCCATCTGTCTATCGGTCTAGCCATCCATGCATCCATCCATCCATTTATTCAGAGTATACTCAGTGGCGTCATTCAGTTCTTGGTGATTGATGGGCACAGCTGTTTCCTCTCAGGACTGACACGTCTAAGGATCCAGAACCTGTCTGGGGCCACCCAAAATCTTCTCCCCCCACATTCTCCCCTGTTGGCTGAGCACACACAGGCTGGGCATGGCCTCTTGAGTCCCAGAATCACATACCAGGCATCTCCTCAGGTCTCCCCCCTTGTAGCTGCCAACAGCCCATACCTCCCTGGTTCCTGCTCCTCCCCCCTCCAGCCTCAGGGTGACGTCTGGGCTTCCAGGGGACCTGAACCCCAAGGCCCCTCTAGCCTAGGCTCTTCAGATGAAGAAAATACTGATGGTGTCTTTCAGGCTCTTTGTCTCTGAGTGGCCCCAGCACTGTGATGGGAATCGTGGGGGCATCCTTGAGAGTGCAGTGTCGGTACGAGGAGAAATACAAGACATTTACCAAATACTGGTGCCGACAACCATGCTTGCCACTTTGGAACCAGATTGTGGCCGCCAGAGGGTCTGAGGAAAAGATGAGGAGTGGCCGCGTGTCCATCGTGGACCATTCTGGAGACCTCACCTTCACAGTGACCTTGGAGAACCTCACTGCAGATGATGCAGGAAAATACAGGTGTGGGATTGTAACAATGCTGCATGAAGAAGGACTCCATGGTTTCCTGCCTGACCTTTTTTTCCAGGTTCAAGTGTTTGTTTCCCCCAGGTAAGACCCTGCTTTTCTTTGCTGCCACGGAAGAAGAGATGTGAGCTAATCCTTGCAGAGCGTCTGAGCAAATCTCAACTCAGGAGAAAAGAGCCAGGCCTGGTATTTGGGCCTCAGAGACTCGGGACCAAGTGGGCTATGTGGGTGTGAGTGTGTGGGAAGGGTGGGTGGGTGGGAGTGTGCCTGAGTGTGAAAGAGCATGTGTGTGCATGCGTGTGTGAGAGCCCATGAGAGTGAGGGAAGGTGGGAGTGTGACATCCAAGGCCCCTGCCACTAGCCCAGGGCCTGACAAGAGCTATGGGACTCAAGGACTCTGAGGCTGGTGTCCACATGGAGAGCTCGGGGCTGTGCATCTCTATCAGGACCAGGGAGTTTGTGCCACCCTCCTGTGCTCACAGGGTTGTGTGTCCCTGTTGTCAAACTTCCTGAGTTGACTTCTGCAGTCTTCTGGCAGGATGGACAAGGCAGGGGGGCTGCACTGCCTGGGGGTGGGACCTGAGGTCTCGCTCCTGTGCCAACATTCCAACCTTCCTGTTTCCAGTGAGATGAGGGATGCTGAAGTGCTTAATGGGGAAGGTGATGCTTCTCTGGTCCTGGATTATGATATGTCCATCTGCAGAGCAGATAGGGATGCTGTTGAATGGGGATTTGCCACACTCTGGCCAGGCCTGGGTCTGGTTAGGGGCAGGTGACAGCCCCAGAAGCTCAGTCCCTGAATGCCCTCTGCTTTGTGAACTCTGAGAGTTTCTGGGAGCCAGATCCTCCTGCGTCCCCTCGTCTCCTTTTCCCATTCCTCACCACCACATCGTCATGTGTCTGCTGCGTCTGGATGCTCAAGGTTGAGGCTTGAGCTGACGGACAGGAGCCTGGGGCCCTCAGCGTGGGGCCGTCCGGCCCTGGTACCAATCA
>NW_023270494.1:6550539-6552179 GCF_011800145.1 Mirounga leonina
CTGAGGATGTGGCTCACTGCCTGTCACCGTGTCCCCCACAGGTCCCTTCTCAGCAGCATCTACTTCTGGGTGGTGCTCCTGCTCCTGAGCTTGCTCAGTGCTGTCCTCTGAGTGAACAGGCTCAGAGGGGCTCTGGGGGGAGGTGTCGTCATCCTGATACCAGTAACACCAATTGCCCACTGATGACCCGTCCGGGAACACAGCCCATCTGATGGATAGGAATGGCCTTTTGACCAATACATCCAGCCATTTTCCGTATTTCTTTCCGAATATTCAGTAACCTTTTTGTAACTTTCTCTGCAGTGTATCATAGACACAAAGAATGTTCCCAATAAATGCTTACTCCTTAAACCTTGACTACTCTTCAACCCTTGGGTGCCCACCTCATAGCTTAATAATAAACATCGTTAATATTTCTGAAGTCCCAATCTCTCCTCTGAGAAATCCAACTATGAATTTTACATTCCTGTTCTCCTTGTTTTCTTCATGGGTTTGCCATATATATGCATATATATTTCAAAATATAAACTTACATTTTTTAGCAGTCCCCAAGTTTACTTTTATTTTTATTTTTTCCAGCTTTATTTAGATATAACTGACATACAATATTATGTGAGCTGAACATGTCGGGCATGTTGATTTGATGCACATATACTGCGAACCGATTACTACTGTGTGGTTAGCTAACATCACCATCATGCCACATCACTACCATTTCTTTTTTGTGGTGAGAACATCTAATATCTACTCTCTTAGCAACTTTCAAGTGTATAATAGAATATTATTAACTGTAGTCACCATGCTATGCATTAGGTATCCAGAATGTATTCATCCTATAATCGGAAGTTTGTATCATTTGGCCAATCCAATTAAAACATGGGCTGAGGGGTGCCTGGGTCACTCAGTTGGTTAAGTGTCCAACTCATGATTTTCTCATCCAACACGAGCTCAAGCCCCACATCAGGCTCCGCATCAAGCTCCACACTGAGCTCATGGAGGCTGCTTAAGATTCTCTCTCTCCCTCTTCCCCTTCCCCTCCACTCCTGCTCCCTCAGTCTCTTTCTCTCTTAAATAAAATGGGCAGAGAAACTGAATCGACGTTTTTCCAAAGAAGACATATAAATGGCCAACAGGTACATAAAGAAGTGCTCAACATCACTCATTGTCAAGGAAAGGCGAATCAAAACCACGATGAGACATCACCTCACACCTGTCAGAATGGCTATCACCAAAACAACAAGAGAGAGCAAGCATTGGCGAGAATGTGGAGGAATGGAAACCCGTGTGAAGGAGTTGGTGAGTGGGTGCTCAGTAAGCATTTGCAAGTAGAAGAACAGGGCACAGACCTGTACCTCAGCGATTACTCTTCAGAGCTTGAGCTGGCAAGGCTGCATGGGGATACCAGCAGGGATGCCCTGCCCCATCTGTGCAAAACAGGGTGAGCTCCAACCCCTTTGCACATCCCACCCTCCCATGAGCCCTTCTGCTCTGAGCTCTCCCCTTGGTTGCCTTGCTATCAGCCAAGACAGGGAGCTCAACTATTTCCTTGACTTTGACACAAGATTATTCACACAAGGGTGGTGCACATGGAGCAAACTTTCCCGAAGGATTGACATGAAGGAGAGAGGTTACATCTCAGA
>NW_023270494.1:6552189-6569358 GCF_011800145.1 Mirounga leonina
AGAGGTTACATCTCAGAGTCAGGGAAAGGAAAAATTGAGATTCAAACAGCCTTATACTTTTAAAACCCATTGGCCCTGTTCCTGAGTCCTGCTCCCAGCTGACTGCTATCCTGGCATCTCCACCTTCAATCAGACCAACTCTCGACAAAACACAGAGACCTGATTAATAGTTCTCCCCATCACAGTCTGTGTTTATGAAAACTTCCCACATAGTTTTTCAAAAACAAGCCAAATCACATTATGAATGCTTTACTGCCAGATTAAATTAGCAAAGTTGGGATTGATGAAACTTCTATTTCGAAGCAGCAACATCTCTAACCTTATTTTTGATTGTTGGAAAATACCATCTAACTGACCCTCAGCTTTGGATCGTAGCTGTGTTGTTGCTATTGTTGTCTTAAGAAAGAAAACCACCCTTTCTGCCAACTCTTGTATTTGATTTTCATTGACATCAATTATTGTCTCTTAGCAATCTTTTTCCTAATTGAGTCCTTTCAATTATTAAAAATTTTTTTCTTAGTTGTTTTTATCAGTTAATGACATTGTAAACATTTACACATAATAGAAATACGTGATTTAGAAAGGGAAACTTCACCCCAAGCCCCAGGTTCAGCAGTGACCACCGTTAAGAGTTTACAACACTTAGTGTTCAATTTTTTCTATGCATGCACCACAGAAAAACACAGAAAAGGAATCCAAACACTATGTTAGGCAACTTTTAAAAAACCTAATGACAGCCAGCGCCTTCTCAAAAACAATCATAAACTTTATTGATACCTTCCAGAATCCAGATACCATGCAAGACATGGGGACTGGGGCTGGGGAAGAGAGAAAACACAAATCCAAAGTCTCTGCCCTACTAGGACAGAGCGTCCTAGTAAGGGAGTCAGAGAGAGAGAGAGACCGGTAATGGTAACAAAATACCAGTGTGGCACTCAGGTTCCTATAAGGGCATGGAGCAACAGGAGGAAGCAATTCTAGTTGGGAAAGGGAATAAGGTGATCAGTAGGCAGGCTGGGCTCGGAGAAGGGTTTCCAGGTGGAAGGAAGGACATGAGCAGTGACATAGCGCCTGGGAAGGCTCATCAGGCTCAGAGGAAGAGAAAAGTGGGGGTGGGTTATAAGGTCCAGTGGAAGGCAGGGAGGAGCAGGAAATGGTGCTGGTCAGAGAATTTGGGTCTGACATGGAAAAAAAAAGAAGTTGAATGCCCCACGAAAGCATTTTAAATCATTCCGAGGCACTGGGGAGTGGTTGACTTTGGGGTAGTGATGTACAGTGTGTATTTGGAAACAGTAGGCTGGAGCTAAGGAAAGAATGTGGACCACAAACATGGATTTGGGGAACCATCGCATGTTGGCAATAACCAAAATCAGAGGAAGGGAGAATCCCTCCATGGGGGTGTAATAAAGTGGGACAAAACGAGGACTGGAGAGGGACCCCTGAGCTCCCCCGGCAGCGCTCCGGGGCTGGTTCACACTGGCTTGCAAGAACTGACTCTTCTCAGCTCTGTGTCCAGTGACATCGCACAGACTGCCTGAGATCAACCGGGGTGGGAATATTTACACCACAGAAACTGGCAAATGCTACAAATGGAGATTTTCTTCCCAGAGGGCTAGTTTTTAAGTATTTACCAACATATCATTTTTGCACCAAGATTTAAAGAGGGAGGAAGAGAAATCAGTAAAGGCCTCAGAGATGAGCAGTCGGAGAAGGAGGACAGTGGATGAGGACGAAGTTTCAAAGCCAAGAAAGACTGTCAGAAAGTCAGGAGTGGTGACGCTGTGGGTAGGACCAGGGAAGTGAGGACCGAAGAGGCCGGACATTATCACTGCGGGAGCTGATGGGGAAGCTGGACAGAGGAGGCGGATCTTTGGGGTCAGCTAGGAGGTTCCTGCAAAGGCCTGGACCCTGGCTCAGTCCCTGGACACCAACCTGGGGCCACCTGAGCCCATGAGGCTCCCAGACCAGGCCTGGCTCAAGGTGGTAGGAGTTGTATCTTGGGATTCTGTTTTCCAGGCTGTTTCTCCATCCAAGGCCCAGAGTCCGTGAGGGGTCTAGAAGGGGGCTCGGTGAGCGTGCAATGTCACTATACAGCAGAATGGGAGACTTACGAGAAGTGGTGGTGTCGCGGAGCAGACTGGTTATCATGCCAGATCCTCGCTCAAACCAATGGATCAGAGCAAGTAATGAAGACAGACCGTGTGTCCATCAGGGACAACCAGAGTCACTGCTTGTTCACTGTGACCATGGAGGACGTCAGGCAAGATGACACAGACACTTACTGGTGTGGGATTAGCAAACATGGACCCGACCTTGGGACATCTATCAAAGTGACCATTGACCCAGGTAAGAACTTTCTCATTTACGCAGTGAGGCCCTCATCCTCAGGACAGAAAGAGTGAGGGCTTCTGCTTCCCCTCCCCAAGGGCAGAAGGGAAATGGCTGAGTACCTGAGAACAGGGTCCCCATCACAGTCCCTGAGGTCACCTGAGGCATCTGGCTGATGCACGCAAGGCTGGCAGGTCTTGGGGTAGGGGTGGGGACGTGGACCCCGCCTTCATTGCCCATGGCCCAGGCCAGCTCTCCTGGGGACCCACAACCCTGGCAGCCCCACAGTCTCTCATCAGAGGTATGGGTGGACCTTGGATGCCTTGGATCCCAGGGCATTGCTCCAGGCAGTGGTCACTGGTAGTCATACTCCAGACCCGTCACTACACAGAGAGGGGCAGGGGAGACACCTGGGGAAGCCCAGAGTGTCCCAGCACTGAACCTCAAGAACCTGGCCAACACAGAGTAGCTCTGGGCACTTGACAGTGCCTCTCCTCTCTGGGCCCCCAGCCGCCCTGCCCACTACTTTCCCTCGCAGCATAAGAACAAGCAAGGAATTAGAGGGACCCAGGAAGGGGCTCAAGTAACAGTGGTTGCGGTAAGGAGAAAGGAAGGCTTTGATCATTATGCCAACATCAGGGACCCCTCTGGCTGTCCTGGGGTCTCCTCAGGCCTAGGACTCAACTAAAAAATAGGTCATGAACACTCAGTGCCAAGCTGGTCTCAGGAATCCATGACCAAGTAGCCGACCACAAACTGTCTTCATAGTTTCTCATAAAGATGTTTAATTTATCACAGCCATTGCTCACGATTGAACCAGAATGTGCCCTCTTATTCACCAGCTCTCTGGAGTCCTCCTCCTCTTCCTTATCACCCCAATACCTGGGCACCCCATTTCCAGAACCACATGTCCTTGAGCCCAGCTCAGGCACTGCTTGAGGACCAGCAATGTTTCCCCCCTGGCTAAAGTCCCACCTAGAGGGGTAAGTGGAGAGAAGTGGAAAGACAGATCTCTCTCCCCAGAAGCACCTCCCAGAGCAAGAGTGCCGGCTCCTGTTTCCTTTTTATTTCTTCGTGCCACACCCGAGTTGATGGAAAGCGACTAAGTGGTGGTTCAGAAAACTCAGCAGAGAGCGCCTGGGCCGCACCGTCCGTTAAGCATCTGCTTCTTGGTTTCGGCTCAGGTCATGATCTCAGGGTGGTAAGACAGAGCCCCGTGTTGGGCTCTGTGCTCAGCGGGGAGTCTGCTTGAGATTCTCTCCCTCTCCCTCTGTCTTTCCACCTCCCTCTAAGATAAGTAAACAAAATCTTAAAAAAAAAAAAAAAAAGAAAAAAAGAAAAAGAAAACCCAGCAGAAAGGGAGAAGCCTGGGGACTATATCCAGCTTCCCAGTCCAGGGGCAGGGTGGCTTCCCGGAGGGGGCGGGGGCAGGACCCTGGGAGCCGCCCACGAGCCCCCGTCTGTCCCCATAACCTGTGACCGACTCTGCCTGTGTCTAGTGGGCATGGTTCTGAGCACCTGGGCGAGCCCGCTCTCTAGAACAACTACCAGCGGCCATGCAGGGGTGTTGTCCGACTCCTACATCAGGTGAGTGGTGGCCGTCCTTACCCTGCCCCTACCTGGGGCCCCTCCTACTCTGCGTCTGCACCCTCATGGGACGCCAGAACCGTCACAGCCAGGCTCAAGGCCCAAAGCCACCCCCCCACCAACTCGCTCCTGCCTGTGTTGCCCCTCACCCCCCATCTCCCCATTCCACCCTCCCCAGGAAGCCATTCTGCAGAACCTTTCTCTACATTCAGTTGTTGACAAAAAAAGCCCTGATGACCTCGAGCGTGCCAAGGGGAGATAAGACAAAATCCCCACAGTGCGAGGCACTGGGTGCCGTGGGGCAGGAGCGTGGCTCAGCCGCCTGGAACTGGCATTTTCGGAGTGGCAAAGGCACACAGCCTGTCGAGGGCGACCCTAAGTTGCGGAGATGCACTTCGGGAAAGGGGAGCTGCAGGAGGTGCAATTAGAAAGGAAGGTGGGCCCAGAGCAAAGCAAAACCAACAAGGTGAAGTTCCTTCCGAGGAGCCCTCATGGTTGAGCCACTGAGCAGGTTCACGGGGGTCTTCGGAGTGGGGCTGCCAGGCCCAGGGTCACAGGCTTTGCGGGGCTGGCCAATGCTCCCCACTGTCAGGGCGCTGGGAGTGACGGGGCTGGGGGTGCCTAGGGCTCTGACGGCTCTGTCCCCTCTTGCAGGCACCACTACATTCTCCTGGCGTTCCTGAAGGTGCCCATCTTGCTCGCATTGGTCGGTGCTGTCCTTTGGTTGAAGGGGCCTCAGCAGAGACCGTCCATCTGTATGAACTTGTCCTCTGATCTCGTCAGAGACACAGCCCCTTAGACAGACAGATGAGCGGAATCTTCCGCCCTGGGACCCCATTTCCAGAGGAGACACAGGCCGTGGAAGAAATGCCTCTGGGTCCTCGGGAGGCAGTGACTGAGGCTGGGGGCGCTGAAGGGCTGGCCGGGCACCCTCCCGGCTCTACACAGCTCAGGGACACAACTTGGGGCCCTCTTGAGGTGTCATGTCTCCCTGGACTTTTCCTACTCCTTCGGGTAGCAAATGCCCCACCCTACCCAACGTGGGGCTGGGGCTCATGGTCGGAGCTGCTGGGGTGGGACCCAAGCCGCGTCCTCTCTGCTGGAAGAAGTTGGGGTATGGCGTGAGTGACTGAAGCACAGAGAGAAGCAATAGGGGTGCAGACAGAGACAGAGAGATGGAGCCCTGCCCACGCCCTGGTCTCCTTCACTCCTGAGACCAGCTCAGCCTGCTCTATGTCTGAGCTTCTGATATATAAGGGTTTTTTCTTAAGCCAGTCAAGATGGGCCTCAGAAACTACTTCAAGGTTGGGGAGGGCAGTCAGGAAAACCATCTGAGGGAAATGATATGGCCTCCCCTACATGATGATATTTTAATAATCTTCATAATTAATTTGTTTCAATAATCTTAATAATTAAAAATGTCTGTGATAAATGACATTTTTTTCATTTGTCCATTTGGGTGGACTTGGCCACTTTACGCCTTAGGGGCCTTGGGTCCTTCCACCGAAGGGAGCGCCACCTCACGTGAGAAGGAATAGCCCCATTTGAGATGTGTCTACCCACACGCAAACACACACAAACACACCAGTTTGGAATGTTTCCCTTTGTCTACCCCTGCAGCTTTATTGAGCTATAATTGACAAATTAAACTGTATATATTTAAGGTGTAAATGTGATTTTTTAAAGGGTCACAAAGTGATGATTTAACATATATACGCCTTGTGAAATGAACACCACAACCTACTTCATTAACACGCCCATCACTTCACATATTTATCCTTTTTTTTTTTTTTTTTGATGTGGGAAGAACACTTCAGATCTACCCTCTTAGCAAATTTCAAGTATACAACACAGTATTATTAACTATGGTCATCATACATAGGAACTATACTAAACCCAGAACCTAGCTTATAACTGAAAGTTTGTGCCCTCTGAGCAACATCGTCCCATTTTCCCCCACGCCCCAGCCCTTGGTTCTATGGGGAGTGTTTCCCTCTGAACATCCTGGGAGGATGTGCCCACCCTCTTATTTGTCCTTATATGTAGGCCCTGGCTCTCAGCCTTAGGAGGTCATGGGAAGGTGCCTCACCAGGGGATAAAGGAGACAGGAATCCCTGTCCCTAGCGTGGTAGCTGGAACCTCCCCTCCCCACGGGGAAGCAAGAGTCCCCTCCCTTTGTCCTTTAGTCAATGAGAAACTTTCTCCCACTTTCACTGGGTGTAGGGCTCTGGTCAGTGGTGGGCCTGAAAATTCCACTGTGCTCAGAGAGGATAAATTTTGAGCCAGACTAAGAGCCTTTGAGTCACCCTGTTTGGGGATGAAGGTCCTTAGTCCACCAGCTCCAAAGGTCCCTCTCTGTGACTACTTCCTTGGATCCAGCCTCCCCAAGATGCGACCAGACTCGGGTGACAAGCAGCTCTTGGGGGGCAAAGCCAGAGCCCAGCAGCTTCACCAGCTGGCCCAAATGGGTGCAAGGCCATTGGCAATTGCTTTTCCCAGTGTCTTACAGTCAATATTCAATGACCCCTATGTCTTCGGAGATTCTGTGGTTGGGTTGTTACTCTCACGACATCATCAAAGAGAATGCACTGGAGTAGGCATCGTGGTCTGTCCTGAACACCACCCCCCCACCCCACCCCCACACACTTCTGGAAACTTCCCCTTGGGTTCCTATGAATATGGTGAAGCAAAACTCGCCTCTTAACACCCGCTGTCTGGGGTGGGGAGAAAGACAGAAATTGTAAGTTAGCCACTGGGGCAGGATAGCATTTTCCAGCAAATGTGTTTCCACTAGGAGCCTGGTGCCAAAGCCCCTGTGCCCATAAACAGCTCTAGACTGGTACAGCTCCTCATGTGCTCACTGGAGCACACGTCGTAACCAGGAGTTAGTGGAAGCAGAGAAGTGGAGAGAGCAGGAGCCGATTGCTCTTTTAAGAAGAAAGCGTAACTTCTCCTTCCCCGTGAGTTCCTCCTTGTGGGTCCTTACTTCCTTTTTTTTCTTCTTTTATGGAGTTTTTTTCCCCCCGACTTCTGAGCACCTTTGCAACCACAGAGGAAGTTTGTCAAGAGCAGGGAGAAGCTGGCGGGGTCAGGGGAAGCAGCAGCCCCTGCCCCCCCACCCCGGGGAAGGACACCACGGTAGGAAGGGACACTCCTACCAGCTGGGATGTGGCGTTTGTCCTTCTTGATGCTAGATATGTCCTGACTGGTGTTTTCTTAGTAAGTGAGGTTAAAGGAAGAAGTTTCCAGCACCCTCCACCTATCGTCTGAAGCATCTCCCCATACAGCTCACTGCTATGCCTTCTTCCACCGGCCCTAGGCTTTCCAGATCCCCACAGCTGGTCTGCTTATGTCCCCCTGCTCTGCACCCAGGCCGTCTGGGAGTCAAGTCTCCACCCAGAATGGGGATCCAGGTACAGTGCCCGGACTTAACAGGTACTTTAGCAAGGAAGGGGTAAGGGTCTGATCTGGCCCCAAACCCATGCTTTCAATGGGAACAGCAGCCTTGGTCCTAATTCCCCAAAATCTTCCTCCCAGCTCCCCACTGGACAGTGGTCCCATCTCTTGGGAACTGAGACTGGCCTCCCCACCCTCAGGACGCCTCCTGGCCTGGCCATGCTGAGTTGGTCCCAGTCATGGGGCTGCACAGATTCAAGGGTGATTCATGAACCCAGTCGAGGCTGGCAGGAGGTGGGCAGGGGGTTAAGCTCAGAAAAGGTTTAAGGTAAGGTGAGCAGCAATTTAGGAGCTGGGATGGAGATGATGCTGGGCAGCAGATGGTGCCCTTCCAGCAAGAGGATGAGGGAGCCCAGACCCCAGGCCTCTTCCCTGTTAGCCTTCACAGCATGGCTTAGGGGAAGAGATTCTTATAACAGAAATTCTTATAACAAGGAAATGAGAAGCACTGTTTTCAGGGCACATGGATGAATTGTTTGATATCGTATGAATGAGGGGAGCCCCTTGGTATCTCCTTCTATACATTTGGCTTGAAATGCAAGAGCAGGCTCTCGTATCAACTGCTCTCCTTTTATCACTGAAGAGAAAGGTTGCAACTAAGGAGGAAAGTCATGGGTTCTCCTGTGGCAGCCACCACTGGACCTGATGTAGAAAGCCCAGCTTGGGATTAAAATAATAATAGGATACTGCTACACATATTAGAATGGCCAAAATCATGGGCGCCTGGGTGGCTCAGATGGTTAAGTGTCTGCCTTCGGCTCAGGTCATGATCCCAGGGTCCTGGGATCGAGTCCCACATCAGGCTCCGTGCTCCTTGGGAGCCTGTTTCTCCCTCTGCTTCTTTCTCTCTCTCTCTGTCTCTCATGAATAAATAAATAAAATCTTTAAAAAAAAAAAAAGAATGGCCAAAATCCATGGGTGGAGGGAAGGGGTAACTGGGTGATGGACATATTAAGGAGGGCACATGATGTAATGAGCACTGGGTATCATATAAACTGATGAATCACTGACCTCTACCGCTGAAACCAATAATACATTATATGTCAATTAATTGAATTTAAATTAAAAAAAAAAAACATTAAAAAAAAAGGCCAAATTCCAAAACACTGACAACACTAAATTCTGGCAAGGATGTGGAGCATCAGGAATTCTTGTTCATTGCTGATGGGAATGCAAAATGGTACAGGCAATTTATTTTTTATTTTTTATTTTTATTTTTATTTTTATTTTTAAAGATTTTGTTTATTCATTTGAGACACAGAGATACAGAGAGAGAGAGAGAGAGAGAGCATGAGCAGTGGGAGAGGCAGAGGGAGAGGGAGAAGCAGACTCCCGGCTGAGCCAGGAGCCCGATGTGGGGCTCGATCCCAGGACCCCGGGATCATGACCCAAGCCGAAGGCAGACGCTTAACCATCTGAGCCACCCAGGCGCCCCGGTACAAGCAATTTTAAGACAGTTTGGAAGTGTCTCACTAAACTCAGCATACTCTAACCATGTGACCCGGCAATTCTTGGTATTGACTCAAATCAAGTGAAAACTTACGTCCACACAAAAGCCTGCACACAAATGTTTATAGCAGCTTTATTCCTAATTGCCAAAACTTGGAAGCAACCAAGACATCTTTCAGTAGGTGAATGAACAAATAAACTGTGGTCCATCCAGAGAGTGGAATATTATTCAACACTAGAAATAAATGAACTATCAGGCCACAAAAAGACATGGAGGAACCATAAAGTTCTGTTATTAAATGAAAGAAGGCAATCTGAAAAGGCTACATACTGTATGATTCTAACTATATGACATTCTGGAAAAGGCAAAACTATGGAGACAGTGAAGAGATCAGTGGTTGCCAGGGATTAGAGGGAGAGAGGGATGAAAAGGGGGAATACCAGGACTTTTAGGGCAGTGTAAGTACTCTGTAGGATTCCGTAATCATGGACACACTTTGTCTAAGCTCATAGAATGTACAAAACCAAGAGTGAGTCCTAATGTAAACTATGTTCTTGTGTAATAATGATGTGTCAATGCTGGCTCATCAATCGTATGTAACAAATGTACCATTCTGGAGCAGGAGGTTGATGGTTGGGAGGCTGGGCTGGGGCAGGGGCATGTGGGAACTCTGTATTTCTGCTCAACTTTGCTGTGAATCTAAAGCTGATCTGAAAAATAAAGTCTATTAGAAAAAAAAGAAGACTAGTGAGAAGATGAAGACCTTGCATTAGATACTGAAAACTTTGGGAGAAAAATAAATCTCAGATTCTAAAGCAACTGTGGAGACAGCCCCTCCTTCCTCTGGCTGACCCATAGCCTCCTCTGGGGTGGGACCTAGCCTCACTTGCCCCCGGGCTCTTGGGTCTCCGTCCTCCCATGGGGAGCTTTGAGGGGTGACACAGATCACACCAGGATTCCCAAAGCTTAGGCCACTGGAACCTGCTGCACATCATCTAAGATGCCAGAAAACCTATCCCCTGGGGCACCTGGATGGCTCAGTTGATTAAGCACCTGGCTCTTAATCTCAGCTCAGGTCATGATCTCAGGGTCATGAAATTGAGCCCCACATTGGGCTCCACGCTGAGCATGGAACCTGCTTGTGATTCTCTCTCTCCCTCCCTTTCCCTCTGCCCCTTCCCTACTTGCCCCCCATGCACACATGCTCTCTCTCCCTCTCTAAAAAAAAAAAAAAAAGAAAGAAAGAAAAAGGAAAAAAAAAAGAAAAATTACCCTCTTCTTCAGCCAGTAGTCCAGTATGCCTGCACACAATGTTTGCAATAGACAGAAATTCTTATAACAAGGAAGTGAGAAGCTAGGGGAGGCTGCGTTTACAATGAACCAGAAGCTTACTAACAGGTTTTAAATAGTCACCAAGAAATGTCAACCAAGATAAGAGAAAAGAGGATATCTTTAGCTCAGGCACAGTGAAAAACAGACATCTGAAGACAAGGAAGTTGTGAGGGAGACTCTATAGGGTGATGGTTCACATTATGGCCTCTGAAATCAGACAGACCTGAGTTCACACCCCAGCTGTGCAGCTTCCTTGCCTACCACCTGGGACCATTTGCTTTCACTAACCATCTGTCTCCTCACCTGTAAAATGGGGGTGACCGCAGATCCTGTCTCATAGAATGATCACAAGGATTCAAGAAGACCCTGCTGGTGAAACGTTCGCTCAGAGTCCTCGGTCCACTCTCAGAAGTGCTTGGTGAAGGCCACCTGGGTGGCTCTGTCGGTTAAGCATCTGACTTCAGCTCAGTCATGATCTCAGGGTCCTGGGATCGAGCCCCACATCAGGCTCCCTGTTCATCAGGGAGTCTGTTTCTCCCTCTGCCTCTCACCCCTGCTCATGCTTTCTCTCTCTCTCAAATAATAAAATCTTTAAAAAAAAAAAAAAGAAGAAGGAGGAGGAGAAGAAGAAGACGATGAAGAAGAAGGGCTTGGTGAAGTCAGGGAGAAGCCAGGACCACACAGACTCTTTGAAAGCTCTTCCCGGACAGAGGAGAGAGGAGATCCGGAAGATCTGGGCAAAAGGACAGACCCCTTAGGACACTTGATTCTCACAGAGGACACAATTTTTTTTAAAGATTTTATTTATTTATTTGAGAGAGAGAGAGAATGAGAGAGAGCACATGAGAGGGGGGAGGGTCAGAGGGAGAAGCAGACTCCCTGCCGAGCAGGGAGCCCGATGCGGGACTCAATCCAGGGACTCCAGGATCATGACCTGAGCCGAAGGCAGTCGCTTAACCAACTGAGCCACCCAGGCGCCCGAAAGCTACTTCCTTTTTAAGAAAGAATTAATAGTTTGGATGATTCAGGAGACAGAGCTGGATGGGGAGAAAGCCGAGGTCAAGGACAAGTTTCTAGATCCCTCAGGGGGAAGTGCTCAGCGGTGCCAGCCCAGGGTGAGCCACCTGAGTTCACACTCAGAATTGGGAACTGAGAGTTTCATGTAATCTGTCTCTGCCTGTGGCAACAAGAATGGAGTAAGAAAGCTGGCCTCTGGGGCAAATTCAGACTGCCCCACCATCAACATAGAGTGGTGGTTGCCTGGGGCCTGGGCAAAGGGCACCGGGGAGTGACCACTGCATGGGGTTTCTGTTGCAGCGATGTATTTTGGGAGAGGAGTGCCTGGGTGGCTCCGTCAGTTGAGCCTTCAACTTTTGGTTTCAGCTCGGGTCATGATCTCAGGGTTGTGAGATCGACCCCAGCGTCTGGCTCAACGCTCAGTGCTGAGTCTGCTTGAGATTCTCTCTCCCTCTCCTTCTCCCTTTGCCCCTCCCCCCACCCCCGCTCATGTGTGCTCTTTCTCTCTCTCTCTCAAATAAATAAAATCTGGGGAAAAAAAAAAAAAAGGAAAGTGTTTTGGAGCAAAATAGACATGGTGGTTGCACAACATTACTTCAAAATGGTTCACTTTATGTTGGGTTAATTTCATCTAAAATTCACCTAAAATGTGAACACAGAGGGGGAAAAATCTATAATTTTTTAAAGCAGCTCTGTGGTTGCCAGAGACTGGAGGTGGGGGTATGGACTGACTGCAAAAGGGCACAAGGGAACTTTCCAGAGTGATGGAAGATTTCCATATTGTGAGTGTGGTAGTGATTTCACAGCTGGACCCATTTACTAAAACTTGTCCAACTGTGTACTTACAATTAGTGATTTTCATTGTATTATAAATTATACCTCAATGAAGCTTTTTTTTTTTTTTTTAATTCTTAAGCGTATAGTCTGGCAAGGAAGAAAAGTTATTGGACCCATCTCACTCTGAGCCAGGAACACTTCTGCCAAGGGTGACAATCAAAAATTGTCTCCCGGGCGCCTGGGTGGCTCAGATGGTTAAGCGTCTGCCTTCGGCTCAGGTCATGATCCCAGAGTCCTGGGATCGAGTCCCACATCGGGCTCCCCGCTCAGCGGGGAGCCTGCTTCTCCCTCTGACCCTCTCCCCTCTCATGCTGTTTCTCTCTCGCTCACTCTCTAAAAAATAAATAAAATCTTTAAAAAAAAATTGTCTCCCAATATTGTCAAATTTTCCTTGGGGGCAAAATCCTACTGGAGGAGAACCACGGAGTAGGCACAAAGTAGGTCTTCCATTCTGGCTTCTGTGCCTCATAGCCTCCCTTGCATGGGTACCATCTGCTTGTCTCTATGCCTACATTGGAGTGAACCTGTCCAGATCATAATGTCCCCTCCGGTCACAAAGCTGCCCTATAGCACAATCATTAAGTTTTTAATTTCAGTTATTATATTTATCTCCTTCCAGATGTTCTTTTTTTTCCTTCCAGATGTTCTATGCAGTTGTTTTTCAACCCTGCCAGGTCAATGTTGAATGGTCTCTGCTCCCTTCGTCATATTTGTAATGCCCTCTTAGGTTTCTTTAAGCCCATTTAACAGATTTTATATACTTCATCAGGTCATTTCAACAGCAGAAGTCTTTGGAGATTTAAATCTATAGTTTGGTTCTACTGACTCTTACAGTGACTTGTTTTCTTCTATGCTTGGTAATATTACAGGTGGAGCTTGCACTTGGCTAAATTTATCGTAGCCAAATGCGAATTGAGGATGCTTCCCTCTGGGAAGTATCTATGTTTGCTTCTGCTGGACATCATTTTAATTTAAGTTTTCCTGCTTTGGGTTTCCTTACATGTGTGGGAAGGGTAAATTTGAATCTCAACCCTGTGCTTACAATTCTCAAAGGATACTATTCATATTATCAGGATTGTTAATAACTTTTTCTCCCTGAACTTTTTCTCCCTGTGATATAGAGAAGTTACTGTTGTTATTCATTATTATTACTATTACTATTTTAAGCATTTCACTTTGTTCACAAGCAGGTAATTTTCAACCTACCGTTTTCCTGAGGACATGGACCCTTTAAGGATTCTGGTCCTCCTCCTGTTTGGTGGGCTGAGTCTATTATCCCCCAAACTCCCAAGTTCATTCCAAAACTCTGCCCCCCCCCCCCCATTAGAGCATTTAGCTGGAAGCAGCCACAGCTTCCTCTCTGGTTTCTCTGGTAACTATTCATTTTGGGGTTTTAGTCGCTTTGTTTGGCCTTCGGGGATGCCCTTGGAGTTGGATGGTGTAAGCTGCTTCCTACTCTTTGCATCATGGTCTCAGCATTGCCTTCATCTTGTGGCTGGTTCTCCCCCAGAGAGTATGAAGCAAACAGTGACCACACCCAGACTCAGGACTTCTGGGAAAGAAAATCAGGAGTCCTGACCATCAAATCTCCCCTGACACTTCATTGGCTGATTCAGACGAAAGTGACCACCTTCAACCAATCACTCATTCGCATGGGGAAGTGGGGATAGCCAGACAAGATGGCAGCTCTATCTTGGGGGAGCAGAAATTGGGTAGGTGTCTACCCAGACGTCTGGTGCAGAAACCTTCCTAGAACCCACTCTACTCTCTGGCTCATCTCTTGTCTTCCTGAATCCCTGCACCTCAGTTTATGTGAACATGACAAACTCCCTGCTCCCACACCCACCTCTCAAGGCCTGGGGCTGTCTGTGGGCTGCAGCTTTGGGAGTGTGACCCTTTCCTCCTCTCTTGGGTTTGCCAGATCAGTCTCCTCCAGAGCAAGGACAACTCCCTTCATGCAAACAGAAGGCTCCTGGAGGGTATAAGCTCCTCACAGCTCCAGTCTTGCATTAGCCATCCTCCCTTTCCAGGCTCTAAGGTTAAACCCAGGCAATTGTGGCCCTGGTAACAACAACAAAAAAGTAATAATGCTTTATTCAGCTGCCAATTTCTTTCCTAAATTTCTCCAGATTTCTCAGGGAACAACTGCCCTTCAAGTACTAATGGGCTTTGACTCAGCTTTCTTCCCTGTTCCCAGGGAAAGTATGTCCTCAGGATATCCTCAGCTGACATTAGCCGAAGAAAGACGGGGCTTTGTTGGTGTGGATGTGGGAGCAGGAAGAATCAGAAATTCTGCAACGTGTAGACCAGAGTTCCCAGTTAGGAGGGCCCCTGTATGTGATGGTAGAGTCTAGTCTGATCCTTTATTAGAGACACCTAATTGACCCTCAGAGACATCACGGCTCATCTACTGGTGACCATCTATTTATACAGAGCAGCCAGATACCGCACAAGATGTTATCAACATATGACCCTCAAGTTTATACAGGAAGTGGAAGGCTTTTGTCTCATTTGGTGACGTGTGCCTGCCATTTGCTACCCACACCAACCAGGCCTGGGGAAAACAAAACAAAATGTAGATTATATTACGAGGATAATAGAGGAATGACAGCCTATCCCCATGTTGGTGCCACAGACTACCCCAGAATCATACATGTCTCCACCACCCAGCATATGGCATCAATGTTCCAAAAATAAGATGAACACCAATGAAACTGATCCTGATAAAGCCAACATGGGAAGGGGAAAAAAATCAACACAAATCGTACCCTGTCAAACAGGAAAGATGGGCAGAATTGTCACCTTCAAAAATATTTTTTTTAGGGTACAAAGAAAGAAAATGACAGCCTTGGTGAGGAAGGGCAGCTGGTCAGAGGCAGGACGGAGTTGTGACAGGGAGTCAGGAGTGGTAGTGCAAGAACTTTGCATGCCTTCTGCTTATTATGTTATCAAGACAAAGCTCGTGGTCAAGTTTCCAAAACTCGACCAGCTCTGAAAGTTTTTGTCACCATTGCCTTTTCTAATATGTGAAATTAAGACACAGCTGGAGGTGTGGGGGGAGGAGGTAGATGCAGGGCGATCTGGGCTGGGAGCTGGGTGATGAGCATCCAGACCAATATGGTAGCCACAAGCCGCACGCGGCTACTGAGCACGTGAAGATGTGGCTGGTCTGCACTGAGATGTACCATAAGTGTCAAATATACACTAGGTGTTGAAGATTTTTTTTTTTTTTAAAGATTTTATTTATTTGAGAGAGAGAATGAGATAGAGAGAGCATGAGAGGGGGGAGGGTCAGAGGGAGAAGCAGACTCCCCACTGAGTGGGAAGCCCGATGTGGGACTCAATCCCGGGACTCCAGGATCATGACCTGAGTCGAAGGCAGTCGCTTAACCGACTGAGCCACCCAGGCGCCCGGTGTTGAAGATGTTTTATGAAAAAAAAAAATATTTACTATCTCCAATATCATCGAATGATATTATTTTGAGGGTACTAGGTTAAATCAAATGTACTACTAAAATTATTTTCACCTTTTTAAAAAGTCTTCTTAATGTAGCTACTAGGAAATTTTAAATTACACATGTGGTTCCCGTTATATCTACTGGACAGTGCTGGGGTAGTATCCATGTGAGGTTGGAATTTGCTGCCAGGAGAAGCAAGAGCCAGAGAGGGAGGTTTCCGAGGCTGCTCCCAGCGCTGCTTGGGGAAGTATCTGGGGAAGGGGGGCTTCTCAAGACGGCAGGAGGAGGGGACAGGAGGCTAGAGGAACAGGTTTGGGTCAGAGAGTTAAGGTCATCCCGCTAAGATCAAGAACTGAGAATAAAATCAGGTGGGGTACTGTAAGATTTTCTAGTCTTTCCTCTCCTGGGTAACTCTCTTGAATCCTTTTAGACTCAAAAAGAAACTTTTTAAGACTAAAAATAATTTTAAAAAGAAGAAACAAAAAACTCTGCCTTGGATTGCACATCAACTGGAAAGGCTGAGTTCATCAGGCTCCCTGAGAAAGCCTAGGGTGTTGATCATATCAGGACAGACACACCCAATTCTGAATAATGGGAGCAAAAGAGCACTATTGCTGGGTCAGGACGTGGGGATCCTGGTCCTTGTGCTGATGTGACCTTCTCCCCTGATCTCCCTGCTTCTGTCCTCCCAATGTCCTGTGTGTGGTGAGGGCATAGACATAATGGCTTCTGACAGTCTTTTCATCTTAAATTTCAAGAATGCTTGATCCCTCTTTCTGCATGTTGGGCACCAAAAAATGTTTATTGGTGATGATGAGTAGGAGGAAGAGGAAAGCTACAAACAAGAACTTTGTGTATTTTGTTACTCTGCACCTCCTGGGTGCGGGCAGCCCCTGGTACCCAGCCCAGTTAGCAATTAGATGCTAAATAAGGGAAGGAGGAAATGACAGAAAAGGGGGACAAGGTAATTTATTTTTTTAAGATTTTATTTATTTATTTGAGAGAGAATAGAGAGAGAGAGATAGAGAGAGCACAAGCAGGAGGGAAGGGCAGAGGGAGAGGGAGAAGCAGACTCCCCGAGGAGCAGGGAGCCAGATGATGCTTAACCGACTGAGGCACCCAAGCACCCAAGGTAATTTATTTTTTAAGTTTTTAAGTTTTTATTTAAATTCAAAATAAATAAGTAAATAAATAAATTCCAGTTAGTTAGCATACAGTGTAATAATATTAGCTTCACGTGTACCATACAGTGATTCGACACTTCCGTACATCACTGGGTGCTCATCACAGGAGCACTCCTTCAACCCCATCACTTGTTTCACCCATGCCCCCACTCCCTCCCCTCTGGTAACCAGCAGTGTGTTTTCTATCCTTAAGAATCTGTTTCGTGGTGAGAAGGACATGGTAATTTAAATTAAAATTTGGCATTGGGGGGACTGGGAGAAGTTTAGAAGGACACATAGAGGGGCGCCTGGGTGGCTCAGTTGGTTAAGCGACTGCCTTCGGCTCAGGTCATGATCCCAGGGTCCTGGGATCGAGTCCCACATCGGGCTCCCGGCTCAGCAGGAAGCCTGCTTCTCCCTCTCCTACTCCCCCGGCTTGTGTTACTGCTCTCTCTGTCTCTGTCAAATAAATAAATAAAATCTTTAAAAAAAATAATAAATAAATAAATAAATAAATAAATAAATAAATAAATAAATAAAT
>NW_023270494.1:6569368-6600629 GCF_011800145.1 Mirounga leonina
AATAAATAAATAAATAAATAAATAAATAAATAAATAAATAAATAAATAAAAAAGGACACATAGAATGTTTTCCGGGCCCAAAGGACGAGTGTCATGACTTGGCTTTACCTTAATAAGCCAAACGAACCCTCTAAACCAGAGGTTCTCAACCAGGGATGATTTCCCCTCCCCCCAAGGGACATCTGGTGAGTGTCTGAGACTATTTTGGTTTTCACAAGTGGTGTGTGTTTAGGGAGGGTGCTACTAATATCTACTCGGTCAAGACCAGAGATTCTGCTAAACATCCTGCAATGCACAGGACAGTTCCCCACAGCAAGGGATGACCTCGTCCAAAATGTCAATAGTTAAACAAAACAAAGCACTGAGTTACCATAGGAGCAAACAACTCTACTCCTAGGTGTATATCCAAGGGAACTGAAAATATATGTCCACATGGAAATCTGTTCATGAATGTTCATAGTAGCATTATTTATGATAGTCAAAAAGTGGAAACAATCCAAATGTCCATCAACTGACAAATGGATAAACAAAATATGGTCTACCTGTTACCATGGGCTATGACTCAGCCATAAAAAGGAACGAAGTACTGACCCCTGTTACAACATGAATGAACCTTGAAAACATACTGCATGAAAGAGGTCAGACATCACAGGCCACCTGTGTAGGATTCCATGTACATGAAGTGTCCAGAACAGATTGATCTGTAGAGACAGAAAGTAAATTAGTGACTGCTGATGGGTACAGAGGTGAGTTTTTTTTGGAATAAGAAAAATGTTCCGAAATTGAACGGCGGTGGTGGTCGTGCCATTTGTGAATACGCTGAGAACCACGGAGTGAACTATATCATATGTGATTTAGATCTTTAAAAACAATCACTCAAAAATAAACTGAATAGGGCGCCTGGGTGGCTCAGTTGGTTAAGCGACTGCCTTCGGCTCAGGTCATGATCCCGGAGTCCCTGGATCGAGTCCCGCATTGGGCTCCCTGCTCGGCGGGGAGTCTGCTTCTCCCTCTGACCCTCCCCCCTCTCATGTGCTCTCTCTCATTCTCTCTCTCACAAATAAATAAATAAAATCTTAAAAAAAAAATAATAAACTGAATAGTGCCAAGCTTGAGAGACTCTGTTGTAGACAAAAATGTGAAGCCAACATCACATTATTTGGGATAGAACACAGAGGCAGATGGAAACTGGGTGGCTCAGTCGGTTGAGAGTCTGCCTTCAGCTCAGGTCATGATCCTGGGACCCTGGGGTTGAACCCTGCATTGCATGGGGCTCCCTGCTCAGCGGGGAGTCCGCTTGAGATTCTCTTTCTCCCTCTGCCCCTCTGCCCCTCCCCCCATTGCTTGTGCATGAGCTCTCTCTCTCTCAGATAAATAGATAAAATCTTTAAGAGAAAGACGACAGACCAAGTGGGCCATTCGAGGCCAGCCTGGCTGCAGAAGGGGAGGCTGCATTGCAGGAACACCTGTTCTTGACCAGGCTTATGAGCTACCTTCTGCACACTCGGGTGACCTGCTGGTGAGCAGACGTCAGAAAAGTGAAGGACATGCTGGGACACCAGTCAAGGCGTTCAGATCCCTGGGAAGGAATGTTCCCCAAATAAATCCCATGGGTTGAGTCTCATAAAACTGAGCATCCCAACTTGCCTGGAGCCTGGGTTCTAGATTTGCAAGGATGAAGACCAGACTTGGGTAAATTCACCAAAGTGATGTTTCATGGAAAGGACTCTTCATAATCTCTCATTTCTTAACATCATTTCCTGACCTCAAAAGCACTTGGGGGATTGGTCCAACCGGGTGAAACCAGGGGCCCTTGTGGCCCACTTCATAATCTAATGGAATAATCTTCCAGGGGACTGACACCTCCGTCTGTCGGCTGGGCTTCAAGTCCTTATGCTGCTCACACACTTTCTCCTTTCCTCCCACCCTAGCAACGCCCCCACATGTTAAATCACTGTGTTGAGCCAAAAATTCACAAGGAAAAAAAACTCCCACAAGAGGGAAGTCAGGAAGAATCAGTGGACAGATGATCAGGGGAAGAAAGAAAAGTGACATCACAGGTCACCTAATGTTGAGTAACATGAGCACACACCACGTCGACAGCTGGTATACCTCTTGCAACACCCTTCTTCCTCCTCTGGCTGGTGGGCAGGCTGGTCTCAAGCCCACTTCACTGGTGGAAGAATTGAGCTCAAAGAAGGTGACACAGCCTCCTTTAGAGCCTGGTCCTGAATCCAGGCTCTGTACCAACAGTGAGGACTGGGGCATATCCCTCAACTTCTCCAGACCTCAGTCTTTACATGATGGATGATGCACGACCTCCTTCCAGCCTGACTTCTCTGACTCTGAGCCACAACAGGATACCTGTTTCCAGACACCTTGTCCAGGCCTCTCCAATACCTGACCAGGCTGATTATGTTTATTATCTGTTCACTCCCCACTAGGGAACAAGGTAGAAGAGGAGGGGACGTTACGTATCTCCTTCACTGCTTTCTCTCTGGTGCGAAATATGGGCTGCCCCTGATTTCTACACGTAATAAGTATTCAATAAATATTTATCAAATAAATGAATGAGTGGATGAAAACAATGCAACCATACATAAAAGAATGAGGTAGATTTATACATGCTAGTAGTGAAAATAGTGATCTTTTCAGAAAGAAGTACTTTTAACATAGTAGTAATTTTTCTGGCTATGTAACAAATAGCTAACAATAGTGTGGAGGGAGATTAGTATATTGGAGCTGGGGAGGAGAAAGAGGACTTTTCATTATATATTTTTTCTTTTACTTTACCTTTCTTTTGCCTTTCCTTCTTTATTTTTATGTTCATGGACATTAGCTGGGTATAGAATTAAGGGGACTTTTCTAAATTAATGATCTTTTAATGAAAAGCAAAGAGATAATCGTTTCTGTCAAGTTGGCAAAGGCTTGTTTAACTATTTTTTTTTAAGTACCATTCCCAGTGTTGGCAATGGGATATGCTAAAGCATATTTTCGTGTGTAGCTGACGGGAGAATAAATAGTATTAGTATATATTATATTATTATGAATATTTCTATAAGGATATATTTTATATATATAAAATACCCTGTAGAAATAATTATGTGCAAAATGTGTGTGTTCAGGAACAGCAATAGCAAGAAATTGCAAAAAGCCAAAATGTATAATAGCAGGCAAGTGGCTAAATCAATTATATTACCTTCCTAAAAGAGAATATTATATAAACCTTAGAAGAGATGATTTGAACCCATATTTAGTAAGGAAAAATAAATATGCAGGCAATTATGTTATTTTCTTCTTTATGTTTGTCTATAGTTTCTAATGTTTCTATGATGAATATACGTTTTTTGCATAGCTAAAAACATTTTTTAAAAAAATTGTAAACTTTCAATAGCTCCTGATATGCTTACAAAATAAACTCTAGGCCCTCTTGGTGCCCCATAGAAGACGTTTTGTGACCTGGTCTCCCGTCCAGTCTTACCTCTCATCACCCTTGCCTCTTATTTTATGCTCCAGTAATATGCACAACAGCTCTGTCCCACGCCCTGGCTCGTCCTGTCCTCTTCGCTTGCTGCCCACTTCCTTCCATGTCACCTGGTTCACTTACACTTACCTTTTAAGACTCCATTCTTTATTCAAGAGTCATCTTTGGAACACCTGGGTGGCTCAGTTGGTTAAGTGTCCAACTCCTGATTCCGGCTGAAGTCATGATCTCAAGGTCGTGAGATTGAGCCCCGCGTCGGGCTCCGTGGTAAGTGGGGAGTCTCCTTGAGATTCTCCTTCTCCCTCTGCCCCTCCCCCCTGCTCACGCTCTCTCTCTCTCAAATAAATAAACAAATCTTAAAAAAAAAAAGTCATCTTCAGGAAGCTACCCGATACCTCCTTGCTCTCCACCATGGCGGGATGCACACCCATCCTCTCTGCTCCCTAAGATTCTGTGTATATCTTTCTCATCGCAACTTATGATGTTTTGTCAGAAGATTTTAACATTTAAGTATCAGTCTCCCCAACTAGTCTCTGAACTCCTTCTGGGCTGTGTCCCCACATAGACAAACTCCATACACATGTGTTAGTGGATGAATGAATGAATGAAAACATGAATGGATGATTTCCTCCTTTAACTTCTCCTCCTGGTACTGGTTTCATGGGCGTTAGCACCTGGTTAGTTGGGTCTGCCCAGTTTGGATACCTGTGATTCAGATGCCTGAAGAGGCTGTTAACTCATTACTTTAGAAAATCAGAATGGGAATCAGTTGAGAAGATCCAAAATGACACTCTGTACGAATTGCATATAAGTTTGCCAAATAAAAAGACGGACAGTTTCTCATAAATGAAATGTTAAATAAGGAAGCATAGGTGAAGTACCAGCTGACATGGATAATTAGGGGGTTGTCACTTCTCTCATCATGAAGCACCCCCCCCACCGCACCCCCAACAAATAAACATAGCTCGCTCGCTCTTGCTCTCTCTCTCCACCGTTTTTCCTGAGTGACCAGCTCTGGTCTTAGGACGAAGCATTTTCAACTTCATTTGTTACATGAGTAAAAATGGACTTTATTGTCCCAGAACTCTTTCTCTGACGCTTGTGGAAAATTTTACTCAGACCTTTCTCCTGACCCCATATCCGTTTGATTAGCTGGCAGCTCATGCGGCTGATAATCTGGCAAGTTAAGGACATGTTTGACCCTCTTGCTGACCGACGTATGGAATGCTCAGACCGATCCCACACTGTGAGGACAGCTCTACTTCTGTGGACGTGCGAGCAACTGAGCCAATTGACCTTCTGCAGGTGACTTTGATCTTGAATTCAGTTCACTGAGTGTCAGGTGATCATAGACTCTTGTCAACCCAACCTCCCTGCTTCTTCTTTTAACCCGTCATCCCTCTGTTCACCCTCCCCAATTCACCTGCTTGCACACATAGACTAATAGATGCCAACTTCATGCTTTACTTATTAAACAGTTACTGTGTCTGGTTGGTACTTGGCCACCATCTTTATGGTTTGTTCTTTTTTTTTTTTTTTTTAAGATTTTATTTATTTATTTTAGACAGAGAGAATGTGAGCATGGGGTGGGACAGAGGAAGAGAGAGAATCCCAGGCAGACTCTGTGGAGTTTTCTTCCCTCCCCTGAGCATGGAGTCTGACATGGGGCTTGATCTCACAACCCTGAGATCATGACTGAGCCGAGACCAAGGGTTGGATGTTCAAGTGGCTGAGCCACCCAGGCACCGCCCCCACCCTACGATTTGTTCTAATATGTTATTATGAAACCCTGGCTGTTGCAGCTTGCATAAGGCAGCTGAGGCTGACCCAGTCACCCCATCACTCTGCATTCAACCAATGTGCCTACTGGGTTCTACTGGTAGAGAGGGACTAGTTATGCTCCCTCTCATAATTAATTAAAACAAAGGTCACAGAGTCTTACAGACTTGCTTAACAATTATTATAAAGAGAAAGGAAGGGAGGGAGGGAGGAATTCATACATCTGAAGAACAGGTTTTGGTTCAAGACCTCTACTCGGTGCACCAGAGGACTCTCTCAGCAATCCTGAAAGTAGACACTGCCATTCCCATTTCCACTTTCCTTCCCAGACACACGGAGCCCAGGATCTGCCCTTGGCTTGGGTGTTAGCATGTGTTGCGGGTTCATTTGCCCCAGGTGGCCCAGATTTGCATGGGAGGCAAAGGGGAATCCAAAGGGTCAAATTCAAAGTTACTGGGGATTAGTCAGTAAAAAATCGAAGAATTGGCAACAAAGAACTCTCAGCAGTGAGAATCCAGGTCAAGGGTATCTGGAAAGAGCCTCAGAGACAAGAAAACAGTATGGGGAATGGGGGCTGGGAGAGTGGTGAGCACCTTTGTAAAGGGCTTGCTTCTGAGCCTGGTGAGAGAGAAAAGCACTGGAGGGGCACTAGGCCCTCCTTGATTATGGATGAGCCTTGAATGCCAGCCCCAGCCACTGGAGCTGGTAAGAGCAGATGTGAGATTTAACGCCTGTTCTGACACCAGATGCCCCATACCAACTACAGGTGGGGTGACTGGCCTTCCCTCTGACATGCTGAAGTCAGGGTGCAGAAAACCCAGGACCCGGGAAGAGTCAACTGGGTGCAAAATAAGGGAACTCAAGGTTAGGGAGGAATGGAGTTTTCAGCACAATGACACCCAAGGGGTGGTTGGATAGGGGAACTGCCAAATCAAGCAGGAGTCTTCCTCTCCCTTCCCTATGTCAGGCCCTTCCCCTTCTCAGCTGCATTGACCTGGAAAGTACAGAATTCCTTCTGCACTGGCCTGCCAGCCAGAGCAAATACGAGATGGGGCTTGGAATCCAGGATGTGCGATTCCAGATGTGGCCACAGGGTGGAGACACACAGCGGTCCAATCCCTCCCTCTGTCTGTTCCAAGGCTGAGCCACATCAAGGGATTTACCCAAAGAGCAGACCTTCTGGGCTGTAACGTTTAAAAACAAACCAACATGGTCTTGAAATCATTCTCTAAACCCTGATAAGAAGCCCTGGGTCATCTTTCAAAAGGACTCAGGCTAATTTAGAAATACCTTCCACCTCCTTGGGCCAGCTGTGAATATACTACAGATGCTTAACCTAACATTTTTTAATCCTGCAAATATTTATCATGTTGGCATTCTGTGAAGGAGAATCTGAACTACAAAACAAAGCAAGGTAAAACTGGGGGAGGACGCCATCTGACACCACGGGACACACAGCAAGACAGCACCTGGGTGTCCCAGGCTTACTCCAATGAAAGTCACGTAAGTAACCTACTCACAGAAGGTTCTGGAAAAAATTATATTTATACAGATAAACATATAAAAATGTGTTTATACAGATTAAGAAAACAAATGTGGCAAAATGTTTTTTAAAATAGGTGAATCTGAAATAAAATCTTTAAAAGTGGGGGGGCTCCTCGGTGGCTCAGTCAGTTAAGCACCTGCCTTTGGCTCAGGTCAGGCTCTCAGGGTCCTGGGTTGGAACCCTGCATTGGGCTCCCTGCTCGGCGGGGAGCTTGTCTCTCCCTCTCCCTCTGCTGTTCCCCCTACTTGTGCTCTCTCCCTCTTCTTCTCTCTCAAGTAAGTAAATAAAATCTTAAAAAAAAAAAAAAAGTGAGTTTAGGTAAAGGATATATAGGACTTTTTGGCATTGTTTTCATATTTTTTCTGTAAGTTTGAAATTGTTTCAAAATAAAGATTTTTAAAACACTAAGATCCACAAGTCCTGGATGCAAGAATCAGACTTTCTATTACCCCTCTTCTTGGTATTTCTCATTTCAGGAAACCTCTCTGGCCAGTGGTTCTTCTTCTGTAAAATAAAGGAAGCCGGGGCACCTGGGTGGCTCAGTCAGTTAAGCGGCTGCTTTCGGCTCAGGTCATGATCCTGGAGTCCCTGGATCGAGTCCTGCATCGGGCTCCCTGCTCAGCGGGAAGTCTGTTTCTCCCTCTGCCTGCCACTTCCCCTGCTTGTGCTCTCTCTCTCTCTCTCTGTCAAATAAATAAATAAAATATTTTTAAAAATAATAAATAAATAAATAAATAAATAAATAAATAAATAAAATAAAGAAAGCCATCTGTTTCCACTGCTATAAAATTTCCACTGCATGAATAAACTTCAGCTCACCCATTCCCAGAAAGATATATACTGTATAGATGTACACTATTATTAAATATCTCAGGGAAGAAACATAAGAAATATTAACATTATCTCTGGATGACTGGAGATAGGAATATTCAAGACACTGATTTTCACTGTCCATTCTCCTTTAAATTTTGAGTTCTGAATCATGTAATACATTGCTTAATTTCTAATAAATAAAATTAAAAATATGAAATCAAATAAAATGTTGGTTGTGACAAATAGCCCTGGAACGAATCTTTGTTCAGGGAAGAGTCACCAGGTTGCCACTCTTCATGATGTGATTATAAGATGCACATCCACCAGGGGCCCTGGAAGAAGGCTATAAAAGAGCTTTTAAGAAATCTGACTTGAGGGCGCCTGGGTGGCTCAGTTGGTTAAGCGACTGCCTTCGGCTCAGGTCATGATCCTGGAGTCCCGGGATCAAGTCCCGCATCGGGCTCCCTGCTCAGCAGGGAGTCTGCTTCTCCCTCTGACCCTCCCCCTTCTTCTGCTCTCTCTTTCTCATTCTCTCTCTCTCAAATAAATAAAGAAAAATCTTTAAAAAAAAAAAAAAGAAAGAAATCTGACTTGACAGTGATTGCCTTTCCCAAAGTCCTTTGGTATGTACAGTTTCCTGAATGGGAGCTGGACAAATTCGTGTAGATTAAAGCAACAAGACTTCTGGGGGAAAAAGATGGAGAGCCAGCACACTCCCTTGTGCTTTTAGACCTCTGGAAAATTGGAATGGTCCTAGCTGAGACCCACTGTTGGGAAGTGATTTTAAGGACTCCCAAGGGGTAGCCACCATGACAGGCAGTCTACACTGGGAAATTTATCCCCCACCTTAGAGATTCATGGGGCAAGAGGGTGGGAACAGTGTGCGGCTATGATAGAAATACTCTCTTGATCTGGCCCCCACTGCCACTCCAACCAGTTTTGTTGGCATGGTTGTAGTTGTTATAGCAGCCAGCATCAATTACACTTGCTTATACTCTAGAACTTTGCATTTTTTATTTTTTAAAGATTTTATTTATTTGACAGAGAGAGACACAGCGAGAGAGGGAACACAAGCAGGGGGAGTGGGAGAGGGAGAAGCAGGCTTCCTGCAGAGCAGGGAGCCCGATGCGGGGCTCGATCCCAGGACCCTGGGATCATGACCCGAGCTGAAGGCAGACGCTTAACGACTGAGCCACCCAAGCGCCCCTAGAACTTTGCATTTTACAGAGGATTTTTTTCCTAACTGGTGGAAATTCAGACTAAATAAAGATTTTTAATCCATTGCATTTAAAGAAGAAACAGTCCTTCAAATAATCCCTTAGGTCTTAGATCCTATCTTCCACCATGTCCCTCTGTTTTAAACCACGTTCAGGTTTATTTCTCATACAGCATAAAGTTGGATAGGTAGTGACAGCAAGATTTAACAATCATACATCTTTATGTTCCTAACAACAGACCATTAAAATATATGAAGCAAAACCTGACAGAACTGAAGAGAGAAACAGATAGTTCTATGATAATAGTTGAAGATGTCAATGGCCCACTCTCAATAATGGATAGAACAACCAGACAGGAGATAAATGAGGAAATGGAAGACTTGAACAACACAGTAAATCAATGAGATCTAACAGACATACACAGAACACCCTACCCAACAACAGCACTCACATTCTTCAGTACACATGGGACATTTTCTAGGATCAACCGTATGTGAGGCCATAAACTACATCTCAGTAGATTTTTAAAAGTAGATATCATACAAAGAATTTTCTCCACCCATTACAGGATGAAGTTAGAAATCAATCACAGAGGTAAAACCAGAAAATTCACAAATTTGTGGAAACTAAACAACACACTCTTATACAACCAGTGGATCAAAGAAGGAATTAGAAAATACTCAAAGATGAATGACAACAAAAATGCAACATACTAAACATGGGATGCACAAAAGCAGTGCTAAGGGGGAGATTTATAGCTGTAAAGGCTCACGTTAAAAAATGAGAAAGATCTCAAATAAAAAACCTAACTTCACAATTTAGGGAGTTAAAAAAAAGAAGAACAAAATAAACCAAAAGCTACCAGGAGGAAGGGAATAATGAAGATTAGAGCACAGATAAACAAGATAGAGAATAGGGGGAAAAAAAAATAGAGACAATCAGTGAGACCAAAACTTGTTTCTTCAAAAGATCAACAAAACTGACAAAACTTGACTTAGATGGACTAAAAAACAAAACAAAACAAAACAAAACAAAAACAGAAAGAAACTGAAATTACCAAATTGGAAATGAAATTGGGAGCATTACTACTGACTCCATAAGATCAGAAAGATTTACAAGACACTGCTGTGAACAGCTGTAGACCAACAAAGTGAGTAATGTAGGTGAAATGGGCAAATTCCTAGACCCTAGCAAGACTGAATCAAGAAAAAGAAAGTCTTGGGGCTCCTGGGTGCCTCACTTGGTTATCGACTCTTGATTTTGGCTCAGGTCATGATCTTAGGGCTGTGAGATCGAGCCCCACGTTGGGCTCTGCATTCAGCATAAAGTCTGCTTGAGATTCTCTCTCTCCCTCTCCCTCTCTCCCTCCCCCAACTCACATGCTCTCTCTCTCTGAAGAAGAAGAAGAAGAGGAGGAGGAGGAGGAGAAAGTCTGAAGAGATGGCTTCCCAGATTAACTCTAGCAAACATTTACAGAAAAATGAATACCAATCTTTCCTATACTCTTCCAAAAACCAGAGAAAGAAGCAACATTTCCAGACTCCTTGTATGAGGCCAGTATCATCCTGATACCAAAGCCAGACAAAACACTGCAAGAAAAGAAAACTACAGGCCACTATCCCTTATGAACACTGATGCAAAAAAAATCTTCAACAAAATACTAATAAACTGAGTTCAGCAAAACAGCAAAAGGATTACACACCATGGCCAAGGGGGATTTATTCCTGGGATGCAAAGATGTTTCAATGGAAAAAACTAATCAATGGAACACACTACATTAATAGAATAAAGAAGAAAAAAAATTATCATTTCAGTTGATGCAGAAAAAGCATTTGGCAAAATCCAACACTCTTTCATGGTCAAAAACACTCAACAAACTTGGAATAGAAGCAAACTACCTCAACATAGTAAAAGCCATGTATGAAAAATCCACATCATGCTCAACTGTGAAAGACTAAAGGCTTTTCCTCTAAGGTCAGGAACAAGGCAAGGATACCCCCTTGTGCTTTTTCTATTCAACATAGCATTGGAAGATCTGGCAGAGCAATTAGGCAAGAAAAATAATTAAAAGGCATCCACATTGTAAAGGAAGAAATAAAATTATCTCTGTTTGAAGATGATACGGTCTTACATGTAGAAAACCCTAAAGATTCCACCAAAAAAAAAAAGTTAGAACAAAAAATGAATTCAGTGAGTAGCAAGATACAAAACCAACACACAAAAATCAGTTGCATTTCCATACATTAACAATGAACAATCTGGAAAGGAAATTATGAAAATATATCCATTGACAATAAAATCAAAAAGAGTAAAATACTTAGGAATTAATTTAACCAAGGAAGTATAAGACTTGTACCATGAAAACTACAAAACATTGCTGAAAGAAATTAAAGACACAAATAAATGAAAAGACATCTCATGCTCATGGATTGGAAGGCTTAATATTGTTAAGATGTCAATACTACACAAAGTGATCTACAGATCCAATACAATCTCTATCAAAATCCCAATGACATTTTTTGCAGAAATAGAAAAATCCATCCTAAAATTTGTACAGAATCTTGTAGGATCTCATGGGACTAGGGAAAACGATCTTTAAAAAGAACTGGAGGACCCACATTTCTGGTTCCAAAACTTACTACAAAGCCACAGTAATTAAAAGACAGTGATGCTGGGGCACATGGGTGGCTCAATTGGTTAAGCATTGGACTCTGGGTTCCACTCAGGTCATGATCTCAGGGTCCTAGGATTGAGCCCTATGTTGGGCTCCATACTCAGCAAGGAGTCTGCTGAAATTCTCCCTCTCTCTCTCTCTCCCTCCCTCCCTCCCTCTGCCCTACACACACTCTCTCTCTAAAATAAATAAATATATCTTAAAAAAAAACCCCTGAAACACAGTGATGCTGACATGAAGTCAGGCATAGAGACCAATGGAGTAAAATAGAGTCTGGAAATAAACCCTCCTAAGTGTGGTCAAATGATTTTCCACAAAGGGGTCAAGGCCATTCAGTGGGGAAGGACAATCTTTTCAATAAACAGTGTTGGGAAAATTGGATGTCTACATGCAAAAGAATTAAGTTGGTCCCTTACCTAAAAGCATATACAAAAACAAACTCAAAATGGATCAAAGACCTAAATATAGGACATAAATCTATAAAACTCATAGAAGGAAACATAGGGCAAAAGCTTCACAACATTGACTTCAGCAATGATTTTTTGGATCTAACCCAAAAGGCAAAAGCAACAAAAGAAAAAATAGACAAATAGGACATCAAGAAAATTAAAGTTTTGTGCATCAGGGGTGCCTGGGTGGCTCAGTCCATTGAGCATCTGCCTTCGGCTTAGGTCATGATCCCAGGGTCCTGGGATCGAACCCTGCATTGGGCTCCCTGATCAGTGGGGAGTCTGCTTCTCCCTTTCCCTCTGCCTCTCCTCACTCTGGTGCTTGCTTGCTCTCCCTCTTTCTCTCAGATAAATAAATAAAATCTTTAAAAAAATAAAGTTTTGTGCATCAAAGATGTATCAACAGAATAAAAAGGCAATCTACAGAATGAGAGAAAATATTTTCAAATTATATATCTGATAAGGGATTATTATCCAGAATAAATAGACAACTAAAATTCAACAACAAAAAAACTCATTTCAAAACTGGACAAAGGACTTGAATAGACATTTCCAAAGAAGACACAGAGCTGGCCAACGAGCACATGAAAAGATGCTCGCCATCGCTCATCGCTGGGGAAATGCCAATCAAAATTACAATGATATACCACATCCATTAGGATGGCTACTATCAAAACAAACAAACAAAAACAGAAAACAAGTGTTGGAGAGCATGTGGGGAAATTGGAAGCCTTGTGCACTGCTGTTGGGAATGTAAAATGGTGCAGCTGCTGTGGAAAAACAGGATGGCAGTTCCTCAAAAGCTTAAAAATAGATTTTTTTAATGATTCAGCAATTCCACTTCTGGGTATATATCTAAAAGAATTGAAAGCAGGGTTTCAAAGAGATATTTATATACCATGTTCATAGCAACATATTCACAATAGCTAAAACACAGAAACCAACCAAGTGTCCATCGATGGATGAAAGGATGAGCATAGTGTGTTATATCCCACAATGGACTACTATTCAGCCTTCAAAAGGGAGGAGCTTTCTTTAATATAGGATTGTGGGCACAGAGGAGGCATGGCTTAAATAACTTTTTTCTTCTCTCCGAAGATATTTTAAACTGTACTGATATCTCTTAATATTAAAAGTCAAGTTATCTAAGAGTCCAGAGGAATGTGCCACTGGTTCTGGAACCATGGGCAAGCCTCTGCTCTCTGGGCCTCAGCATCACTGTCCATGAGACAAGGGAGACTCCATCTTCAGGGCTTTTGTGTTCTCCCGATCCCTCCGCTGGTTGTCCCCACGCTGCAGCGATCCAGACACTTCCATGGAGCTGTGATTTATAAAGGTACTTGCAGGTACCATCCTACGCGGGTCACGTCTTTTCCTTGAGCCACACAGGACTGAGCTCCTGCCCTCCACACACAGCTGGAAGGAAGCAGAGAAGAGAGGAAAGATGTGACAAGAGCCTGTGGGATGGAGGGTTCCTACAGCTCCCCATTGGAATCCGACTCCCACTCCTCCCCAGCGAAGCCAGTCAGGCTGATGGCGCCTAGCTCCTTGTTAGTGACCCTTAAGGGGAGCAGGCTGAGGGGGACACGGGTGAGGGCTGAGGGGGCTGGTCCTGGGCTTCTGTGGCCCACAGAGACCTCCAGATGGTGGGGCTGGTGACACAGGCTTATGTCTTCTTAATCACACTGTACTGTGTCTCCTCCTCCAGGGTCCTCTGGGAGCGAATCCTGTTGGCCTTAAAATCCCCACTCTGGAGGTCAAATGCTATGGACGTGTAGTGAAGTTCTTCCCTGGGAGCCTTCTGCAGAGAGAGAGAGACGGAGGCTCAGGGAGAGGGGGGAGAAGCACGGGCCCCCAGCTCAGGATGAAGATGGGGGACCCCCGAGGGGGAGGAGGCTTGGGGCGGGGGGCCTTCACGGTGGGGGTGTCCAGATTTCCCCACTGTCCTGCCCACACCCCTGCTTCACCCCACCTGTGAAAACACAGCACAAAGTCCCAAGCATCAGACCCGGGCACGGGGCTGGGGTACGGGCGGGAAGAGAATGCCTAGGATCCACTTTGAGATCATTAATCACCAAGTTAGGAAAACAAGAATGTTGCTAGTCCCAGGCCCATGTGTCTGATGCTTATCTCCCCCTCATCTTCTCCAACAACTAGTCCCCCAACCTCTCCCTGAACTCTTTCACTAGCAGGTGGGTCTTGACCCCAGTGAGGGGTGGACCTCTTCCATGTTTCACTTTACAGTCTCTGTGCCTAAGGATTGACCTACGGGGGGTCACTGATTCAAAACCTGAAAAGGAGAGTTGATACAGAAGAGATAATGGTACCCAAAACAGTGGGAAATCTCAGGCTTTCACACTGGCATGTGGTATACAGTAGGTCCTTAATAAATGCTATGCTTTACTGACTATTGACTCTCACTGACCACCCTGATAGCCCCTTCATCTCCCGCGCCAGCCCCCAGCTACAGTGACACCAAGCTCAGGCAGAATCGACACTTGCCCTACGTTCTGTGTGGCCGGTGCTGAAGAGACACGAGATCAGCAAGCCAGCCCCTCATTTCCCCCTCTGCCTGCTGCCACCCCCCAGGGTGGTACCCCTAGCAGAGCCCAGGACCCCCGTGTGGGAGCCAGGCGCTGGCACTCACCACTGTGCTGTATTCCACCTCCTCCTGCCTCGGGTGCACAGGCTCTTCCCAAAGGGGCCACATCTGCAGCTCCAGATTCGCATAGTGGGGCTCCCCTTGCTGAGTAGCCCAGGTGGGCAGGAGATGGGGGGACTTGGTGGGTGTCCACGGAGCCCCTCCACGGTCCACCCAGAGGGGCCTCTGTTCCTGCCTGTGTGCGGACATCTCCCCCTTCCCTCGATGCCCTGGGTGCCCCAGCCACCCCACCTGCCTCCTCCCTCCCCCATTCTGGTCTTCTCTGGGAAATATTTAACTGCCCCCCAGGTCAGCATCGAAGGGCCCTCCCCCGTTCCACTTTCTATGGGGGGTATGGGTAGGGACAGACTGGCCAGAGCTCAAGACAAGACCCAATGACCAGATCTCCCAGGGATCACTCTCCCTGTTTTGGGCGAGCACCCCACTCCATCCATCGACCATACACTCAGACCTCCACTGGCCAGTGGGGTTGTTCAAGCCCCCAACATCCTCTGTTCTCCCCGCCAGCCACCCCGGTACACCTCCAGCCTGTCTTACCTGACTAGGGGTCTGGAGTGGCTCTGGATTCTCACCAGCTAAAGAGACAGGAGAAGAGTTAGGAGTTTGAATCCCAGAACAAGGCAGGAATGGGGATCCTTATGATCCATCGGGAGGAAGGAATTTCCCTAGAGAATTTGGCCCCAGGGACCCGTCGCTTCAGGTCTGCCACTGGGTAGGAGTTCGAGGCTTTCCCGAGAGGATGAATTGGTGAAGAGGGAAAAGACGAATGAATGAGGGGGTGGAGGCGTGGAGAAATAAACTAGCAGGAAGGAAGGCGCACTGACCTGGGGAGAGTGGCCAAACAAAGCTCGTTCTCAAAACAGTCACTCAAAGAATGTTCCCGGGTGGGAGAAGACAGGTAAAGGACACCCTTTAGAAAGACCTGTCGGCAGGATGAAACAGTTCTGGAGATCTCTTTCACCAAAACATGAATATACTTAACGTCACCGAACTATAAACTCAAGAATGGTGACAATGACAATTTTCACGGTATGTGCTTTTTACCACAATAAACAAAAACGCAGATCCACAGGCCCTGCCCCAGACGTCCGGAATCAGAATTGCTGGGGATGGGTTTGTGTTTTAGGAAGCCCTAAAATTTTTTCTAATTTAAAAAAAAGAAGAAGAAGAACCGTCCTGTGGAGACCTAGAATTGTTTCAAACCAGGAGAGGTCACGGGGGTCATCTGCTCCAGTCCCCTGGCCTGGGGGGGCTGCCCAGCCACACTCAGGACACCGTGTGGCTTGGGGGGATCACAGCTCAGGGCACACAACCTTGGGCTCCTGGCAGCTGCAGTTTGCTCTGCAAGCATCCTGCTGCTGAGTCAGGCTCTGTGCACCCCTGGCCCTTGCCACCGGGAGCCCCAGGAGCGGGTGGGCCGCCCGGGATGCCCACACAAGACCGTGTAGCTGCACGGACATCACCGGGGAAGGAATGTGGATGGGAGCCAGCTGGACAGGAAGCACGCTGAGGGTGGAGCTCCGTCTACCCCGGTCACGACGGTGTCGCCCAGAGCCTGTCACAGCCGGCGCGGGGGACAGCAGTGCTGTGTGCGTGACAGAGGGAGGGAGGGAGTGAATGAGCGAGTGAATGACAAACAGGCTGATGGGGCCACACCGCCAGCCAGCGGGTGTGATGGGGCAGGCATCAGTCTGCCGGAGAGGGGAGGGGACGGTGAGGGGACAGGAGCTGAGACTCGCAGGGCTGGGGAGAGAGAGTCAGGATATTTGAACACAAGGCTTTCCTCTTGTTACAGAGGTTCAGTGAAGCAAGGTGTAATCCCCCACACACATGCACACACACCGTTAAACTCTGCAGTAAGAGACTTCTAGAACATTTCATGGCAGGGAAAATGATACAACAGGTTAAGTGCAAAAAAATAAAAAAAGCATTGAAAAGCAACTGGGGGGCCCCTAGGTGGCTCAGTCGGTTGAGCGTTTGACTCTTGATTTTGGCTCAGGTCATGATCTCAAGGTCGTGGGATGGAGCCCTGTACTGGGCTCAGTGCTCAATAGGGAGTCTGCTTGAGGATTCTCTCCTTCTCCCTCTGCCCCTCCTGCGACATGTGCCTGGACACATGCTCTCTCTCTCTCTCAAATAATTAAATTTAATTAAAAAAAAAAAAGAAAAGCAGCTAGAAGGACACACCTCATATGTCAGTGGTTGTATTTCTCCGAGTGGTGGGAGTTTTCTTTCTTATTTATTATGGGGGATTTATTTCTTCTTTGTGCTTTTACTTATTTTTTTGAACCATCTTATATCCCTTTTCTAGAAGGGAGGTTCTCTAGGTGAAAGGGCAGAGACGTCTGAGGCAATCGGGGCTGGGAAAATCCCCCCTGGGGAGGCCCACACCGCATGGGCCCGAGTGAGGGTGGAGGGCCCTCAAAAGTGATGTGGGAGAAGCAGATGGGGAAGAGGATGTGGTTTTCCTTCCCTATGTCAGGCACACACATGCCAGGGCTGACTTCTCTTCTAAAGGCCTGACCCCCACCGTGGGGAGGGGCCGTGGGAGGCAAGAGCTCAGGGTGGCTGGGCCTCCCCTCCCCGCTCTCCCGCCCTGAGCATGCGCCCGCTCCCAGAACACTGCCTCTGTGGAGTACACACCCCTCGTCCCCTGAGGCTGGACAAAGATTCCCCTGAGAACCGGCTGCTCATAGAGTCAAAAAGTTTCAGAACAAGAAGCAAATGTAAGGCTCACACTCCAACTCAGGCAGAAATCTGAGCTCCTTCGGGTGACAGCCTCTGGCCAGCAACAAGAAGGTCACATCTGCCTTCTTCTGTGCCTCATTTTATTTAATTGGCTCGTTGAGTTTCTTGAGCCCCTACTTACTGAGTGCCGGACAGGGTGCTGGGTGCACCCCACATGTTCTCTCTTTTAATCTGAGCCCAGAGGAGAGCAAGTGGGGCCCGGGATGCCCAAAGCATCTGGGGTGCCCTTAGTGGCTGGAGATATTAAACAATACATTAATTTAACAAATAGTGACTATGTGCCTTCTCGAGTTACTCCCTGATCTTGAGGATTAGCCCAGGCTGGTGGGGAGATGGGCAAGGAGGTAGGTGGGGACAATCTGCAGTGAAAAGGGCATGATGGTGCATGTCCAGAGGTGCAGCCAGGAGGGGCCCCCCAGTTACTTTCAGGGAGCCAGCAGAAGGAGCCAGAAGAAAAGAAGTCAGAGGGCCAGGAGGCCCACTAGGAGTGAGCCAGCAAAAGAAGGCAAGGAAGGGACTCCAGGGGTCCAGTGCAAATGCAGAAGGGGAGACTGATGTCATAGCTCCCGCCAGGTTGTAGGAAGTTGGGATCAGCTGCCGTCCAGAGTGTTAACGATGGGCAAGGAGTGGGCGGGACTGGTTGTGGAGACACCTGGACTTTTGAGGATGTCATGGAAGGGTTTTAAACAGAAGAGGGTGACGGCTTCACAGACAACCTTCTAGGGAGCCCCCCCAGCCTGTACCATAGCGGGGACACCCCCTCTGGGCTCTAGCCTCTAAGGTCAGCCAGGATGTGTAGACTGAGGGTATGCATGTGATGCCCATTTTGGGGAACAAGGACACAAAACCTAGAAAACGAGAGGGTGTGCCGGCCCACCCCCCCACCTGGCCGGGGACTGACTCACATTTGATCCATCTGCGAACCATCCTCCAGGCCAGCAGCGAGCTGCCCCCCAGCAGAAGCAGCAGAAGTGCCAACAAGGAGAGGAGTACTTGGAGCCTAGAGGGGGACACAGGGCAGTACTGAGCAGGCGAGGAGCTTGCAGTGTCCCCCTTATTTGCAGTAGATAGATAAGGTCACATTTCAAAAAAAAAAAAAAAAGATAGCGCAGTCTCCTTTCTACACACAAGCAGTGTATTTTAGAAACTTCCAGAGGCTCTTTATTCAGAAACAAGAAAATATAAATGTACATTATTTTCCTCCTTCTTTCACACAAAGGAGGCAAAATACACTACTATATTTCTACCTAGCAGTACATCGTGGACATCTCTCCATCTCTGTGCATGAAGAAGACCCCACTCGTTTTCACAGCTGCTTACCATTCCATGGCATGGACAGACCATCACTTATTGAATTCTTCCCTCTTCATTGGCATTTCCCCCAGTCTCTTGTAATTACAAACACTGCTGCAAAAAAACTGCCTTTTAACTCTGCCATTTCTTTCTCTTTTTTTTTTTTAAGATTTATTTATTTATTTTGAGAGAGAGAGAATCTCAAGCAGACTCTTTGTTGCGTGTGGAGCCAGGCACAGGGCTCAATCCCACAACCCTGAGATCACGACCTGAGCTGAAATCAAGAGTCGGACGCTCAACTGACTGAGCCACCCGGGTGCCTGGTAGCTCTGTCATTTCTCCTGTGAACAAGCCACAGCAGATGGGAAGATGACTTTGGGTCCTTCACTTGCTAGGCTAGGCACTCCTTTTATGTCTGCCTTCATAATATTCTAGTCTTTTCCTTAACGATGCACCTCGTCCCCCACATACACCAAGCTGCACAGAACCTAGCTCTGCCCCGTGTGTGTATCTGCAGTCAGTTCTGGAAGTAGTGTGTTCGGGGCTTGAATTTCACCTTGCCTGATGTTAAGATTGCCACTTGGGTTGACAGGAGGCCTGTGGAAGGGCTTCGGGGTGTCATATAATAAAGAATCTGAATGGGGGCGCCTGGCGGGCTCAGTAGGTACAGCATGGGACTCTTGATGCAGGGTCGTGAGTTTGAGCCCCACGTTGGGTGTAGAGATGACTCAAAAAAAAAATCTGGTTGGCCTTTGCCCCTGGCTTCTGGAAAGAAGGCTCTAAATCCTTGGGATTTCCCTAATAGTAGGTGTGCCTTTGTTATTCAAGGACCCCTTGGATCACACCTGAGTTTATGCTAAGAGATGAGGTGAGTCAGGGCTGGGGCTGGTCACCAGAAGGACCAACCCCACGATTATAGAGACTTGAGGCTCTGAGCCAGCCTGAAATTCAGGGAGCAGAGTGGGGCTGGGGATTGAGTTCAATCACATGACCAATGATTCAACCAATCATGGTAAGGAACCCCACTAAGAATTCTGGGCACCAGAGCTTGCAGGAGCTTCACGGTTGGTGAGCACATCGATGTCCCAGGAGGGTGATGTGCCCCAACTCCCCTGGGAGTCAGCAGGGAAGCTCTGCTCTCAGGACTGACCCTCCCAGACCTCACCCTATGTATCTTTTCATTGACTGGTCCTGGCCTTTATCCTTTATGATAAAACCATATTTGTCAGTACAGCGAGCGTTTTCCTGCATTTGGTGAGCTATCTAGCAGATTAAGGACCCAAGGGGGTCATAGGAACTCCCAAATTCGTAACCAGTTGGCCAGAAACATGATGGCCTAGGGATCCCCAAAGTGCTCTGGCATCTGAAGTCAGGCAGTCTTTTGGGGCTGAGCCCTCTGCCTTCGGGGTCTGTGCTAACTCCAGGTGGTCAGTTCCAGGTTTGAATCCCAGGACACAAGGTGGTGCTGGGATAAGGAGTCTGAGAACCTCTGAAATGGTTTACACCTGTGCATATTTTTCTGGAGAGAGAGTCTATAAACACTGTGGGATTCTCCTGGGGGTTTGTGCCCCAAAAGGTCAAGAACTGCAGGTTTAGAAGGAAGAACCTAAGACTCTGAGTCACATAAACCTGGGCTGAAGCCCAGCCTGCCTCCCATAGCTATGTGACCCAGTGAATCGCTTAACCTCTCTGAGCCCCCCTGTCTGCTCCTGTAGAACACGGGGGCAGTAATGGGACCGGGTTCTGGTGAAATGAGAACATGCACAGAGGGCATGTAGCAGGTGCCTGTTAGGATCACTGGCCCTCGCTGAAGTTCCTTTCCTTCCATCCCCACCGAAGCTTCTCCCCGGCCCTGGAGCAACTCCCGAAGAGAGGGCCCACCTCTGGGTCGGGGGACAGGGGACAGGGCACCTTACCCCAGGCCCTGGCTCGGCAGGAATTCCTCCTGGCTGCTTGCTCTGCGGGTGGCTCCCACGGTGGTCAGGGCAGCGGAGGAGGGCTGGGTCGGCATGATCATAATTTTAGCTGTGCTTTTCGACATCTGGGTTACAGTGATGCTGACAGGTGGGGCGGATGTTTGTGCTGCTGTGGAAACACAAATCAAACCCAGGATAGCTCTCTCGGACTCTCCCACTACTTGCCAAGACCTTTGGGGTTTGATTTCACACAAAATGCTCACTCAGGGTTGGGGCAGGATGGAGGACCCCGGGGGCCAAAATCTCCCCAGGGCTCTCCTGAGCCAAGTGAGTGTTTCCGAACAGAGCACGGGCACTGCCCGCCCCCAACAGTCCTGATTCCATCCTGCCCCCAGGTCACCCCTGGACTCCAGCTTCGTCCCCACCCCCGGGCCACAGCCACAGGCTGCCTGCCCGAGACCTCTGTCTAACCTGCAAATCTGACCACCTAGCTGGAGCTCCGGCTGCACCCAGCACCTTCACCACCAGGCAGGCGCCACCTGCCTCTCCACTCAGCTCCCACCCTCCCACAGCGTGGCTCTGGGTGTCCGCAGGGCTGGCACCAGGCTCTCCCTCTCTCCTTTGCACACTGTCTTCTCAAGGCTGAGCAGAGGGGCCAGCTTCTCCACGAAGCCTCCCCGACTCTCTCTTTCCTACTACTATCTGCCTTACACACACACACACTCAGAGTTTGCTCCAAGCCTCTGACTTGATTCCTGCCTCATCCAATCCAACCTGAGACCCTGCAGGCAGCCCTGGTGCTGGCGCTGGGGGAGGGGGGCCCATAGCTCACCTGGGGTCACAGACACCACAACACGGAAGGTGTGGTCGAACACAGTTCCTGGCAGTCCTGGTATATCGATCCCACACCAGTATGTTCCTGCATCATCCTCTGTGAGGCTCTCCAAGGTCACTGTAAAGGTGAGGTTGGCGGGATGGTCCCTGATGGACACACGGCCGCTCCTCACTTCTCTGTCTGCCTCTTTGGTCTTTACAGTACTCCACAAACATGGTCTCTTGCACCAGTATTTGGCAACCTTTCTGAATTTCTCCTCGTACTGACACTGCACGCTCAGGGATCCCCCCACGGTGCCCGTCACGGACGTGGGGCCACTTAGAGATGAACAACCTGGAAAACACAGCCGAGTGTGGTCCCTTACCAGATGGGCCTGGGTCAGGGGCGTCCTGGGAATCACCCCCCAAAGTTGCCCCATCTCATATTGGTCACCCCCCTCCTTTGCTGTCACCCCCAAGATTTTTTTTTTTTTTATCACAGCAGCCCCTTCCTCCAGACCCCAGCCTCCTTTCTGGCTGCTCAGGGTCATGAAATCTTATCCCAGTAAACCCCAGATGAACAAATGAATCCTCCAACTTAGGAAGTCAGGAGAGGAACACATGCATATCACCCTGGGAGAAAGAAAGAGTAAGGTCAGAGTAGAAATTAGTGAATTAGGAAACAGAAAAACAGTGGAATTAGCATATACCTTGGAAAACTGATTTTTTATATGGGAGTGACAAACATTCTGGTGGTAGCCAAATCAAGAAAAACAGGAGGAGACGCACATACACAATTCATAAGAAAAATAACCAGGGTTATTTGCAAGCCTCTACCAGTAAGTCTGTAAACTTAGATGAAACCAATGATTTTCTATATTTAGGAAAATACAAATTACCAGTATTAGCCCAGAATATATTTCTTTTTAATGTAGACCAGTGAAGATGTGTGTTATCAAGGAGACCTTTCCCGGTGATAAGTATGTGAGGTGCAACGTATATCAAAACATCACATTGTAGGGCGCCTGGGTTGGTTAAGCGACTGCCTTCGGCTCAGGTCATGATCCTGGAGTCCCGGGATCGAGTCCCACATCAGGCTCTGGGCTCGGCGGGGAGCCTGCTTCTCCCTCTGACCCTCTTCCCTCTCGTGCTCTCTGTCTCTCATTCTCTCTCTCAAATAAATAAATAAAATCTTTTAAAAAAAACACATCACATTGTACACCATAAATATGCGCAATTTTTATTTGGTAGCTATACCTCAATAAAGCTGGGGGTTAATCCAAAACAAAAAAGTTGTCTTTCAAAAAAAAAAAAAAGAAGAGTAAAACACAGTTTTGTAAATTGGTTTTCTCAAACCTTCAAGGAACAAACATTTGTAGAGAATATAGAAGCAGGGAAACCTCCCTAATTCTCTTCATGAAAGCAGCATGATATATTGAGACTAAAATCTGGCCCGAATTTCTTGATATAATTCACCACCTTAATAGTTCAAAGAAGAAAAAAGTAGTCATCTCCATAGATAATGAAAAAGCATCCAACACCCATTGCTACTGTTTATAAAAACCGCTTTGTAAAGAGACAAAAACGGACACCTTCTTCACGCTTAATGGGAAACACTGCGCACCTGCCCTCGTCAGGAACAAGGCAGGGATGGTCCCTGCCACCTCCGTCCCGGGCATCATTCTGGCTGTACCAGCCTGTGGCCGATGAGAGAAACAAAGGAGACAAGCAGATATCCCGAAGGAACCACAGACTCCCACTGCAGACAGATCTCATGAAACACAAGGACACCCTAGAGGGTAAGGGACAGACAAGCCGTGCCAGGGTGACCTGCTTCCACATTAATACACAAAAGGAATAGCTTTCCTGTGGACAACTAGTTAGCAAATAGAGCCAGAGAAAACATGCAATTTATCATCAAAACAACCAAAAGGGTTTTAAATATCCCAGGGATAGACCTGATGAGGCTGTGCATGCCTGTGTGCAGTGGGCTCCTGAGAGACACAGAAGCTGGATCCCCAGAAACAGGGAGCCCTCTGCTCGCTGGAGAAGCTCTCCTCCCTTCCCTCCCCGTGCCTTCTCTGCCCTCCCCTTCATCCCCACCACCTTCCCCTCTGCTCTGGCCCCATCTCCCTGTCTTGGGGAGACAGAGCCCCTGGCCCTCGGGTCTGGCCCCTAGAGCTGCCCTGGCTACACACCTCTGTGTCCCCAACACCGTGGCCTGCTCCCGCCAGTCCCCAGCCCTCCCGCACACCCTGTACCAGACACCGGCCTCTCCCCTCGGTAGGCTCAGCAGCCACTCTTCCACTCTGCTGCCACCTGCTTTCTCTTCCTTCTTCCTGTAATAATTCATCCGAAACTTCCCACAAAGCCCCTCTGGGCACCCCGCTGTGGCTCAGGGAAGGTGGGCTGCATGACCCTGAGTCATGCCTGGCCCTTCCAGGGTGCAGTCCTTCCATCTGTCCACATCCATGCTGGACAGAGCGCACCTTGCTCTGAGATCTGTGCGGAGCGCAGACTCGAGTGCTGACCCACCGCCACCTCCCCTGCAGCCCTGCCCCCCCAGCCTCCCTCCCCGGGGAAGACTCAGTCCGGGCAGCCCCTCACCTGGGCCCCAGAGAAGCAGCAGAGCCCAAGGCAGCCACACGACCCAGTCCTGCCCAGTCATCCCTCCTGCACAGACGTCACCCGCAACAACACCAGGCAGCTTCAGGCCCCTTCAGGAAGGAGGATCAAGTCTCCAAGTCTTCCACTTCTGCTTTTCTTTGTGGCTCTGCTTCCTGGTTCAGTATCTTCAGGTTCTGTTCCTAGAGCTGGTCAGAAAATGAAGGACATCGAGGGAGCAAAACCTCTGGGACCATGATGGGCTGAGACCCTGAGGACCCAGGCACCCTCCGACCCATCCCAGCTGTGTCACAGATCCCAGAGGTCTTTCCAGTGCCGGGACCCCTGCTTCCCCACAGTGCCGCAGGCCTGCGCCCCGCCCCCCCTTCGATCACAACCCCAAGACCACAGAGCCTGGCTTCCTTCCTTCTGGGCCCAGTAATTCCTCTGGTTTCTTTGTGGTCAGGGTGAACACCCAGTGGGGCGGAGCCAGGGCCAGCGTCCTTCTCCAGCCTTGGTTGCACCCACAGTGAGGTTGCCCCAGGGAGCTCCCCTTCTATGAGCCCCCAGCTCAAGGCCCAGACCCCCAAGCTGGAACAGTGACCTCAGAGCCCCTGAATGGTTCTTCCTCTTGGAAACGTGTCCCCAGGCTGTGACCTTCCTTCCTCTGCAGCCCCTACTGGTCCCAGCTCAGGTCTGGGCAGAGTGGGGACTTAGCAAGCTTACAAGGACCCCCTCCTGCCCTGATCCACCTGGAGTTCAGATGCTAAATATGCACACACATACACACACACACACATTCCCCTTGACAAGTTGCCCTCAGCTTGCACAGAAAGGCCACATGAGCAGAGGAAACCAACCCTGACTTGTGACATCACGAGCGCTTGTGGCTACTCTGAGTGTCACCCAGAGGGAGTCCTGAACTAGCTCTGGAGTCCCAAGAATGCCCTTCCTTCCCTGCCCCTTGGAAGATTTTCACTTTCCTCCTCCCTTCTGGCCACAGGAGCACCTTCCCCAGGGAAGGCACAAGGGAACCAAGAAGACGTGCCCATTCTGCTCTGGAAGATTCCAAGCACAGAGTTAGGTAGGCATCAGAAGAATTTCTATGACAATGCGGTCACAGATTAAGTAAAGCTCGTGGAGATCCAACATCAAGATCTTGAACGGAACAGGAGACTATGCTAGAGGTGTACTTGGTGGTTTACTTGGCCTAATAATTATAAAGTTTCCCCCAAAGTGCATCTTTTCCAATTCAACCCCCAAAAGGCACTGTTACGGTCTTGAATGTCAAGGTTAAGAAGGGGACGCACCAGACCGAGAAGGAGGAGGCTAGGATCTCCTGTGGCTAGTCCACTTGGTGCTGGTACAACCGTGGGTAAAATCTGTGGCTCCTTCAAAATGTCGATGACCACAGGCAATCTGTGGGAATAAACCGTGTAATAATTATAAAAATACTCAAATGTGAGGTAATAATGTCGTTAGGTCAGTCCTTCCCCAAGAGAATACATCTTTACTCTAAAGAAAGGCAATAGGGGGACACCTGGGTGGCTCAGTGGGTTAAGGGTCCAACTCTTGATCTTGGCTCAGATCTCAGGGTTGTGAGTTCAAGCCCCGCATTGGGCTCCATGTTGGGTGTGGAGCCTCCTTAATAAAAATAAAAAATAAAAAATAAATAATAAATAAAATAAAATTTTTAAAAATTAAAAAAATAAAGGCAATAGGAAAATAGGATTCAATAGGGAGAGGTGTACTTCACAAATAATCTTAGGAGCACAGAGAAACATTTGGACTCCTGGAGGAGGAAGGGCAGGGGACTCGATCCTGCTGGCCCCAGCCTGTCCACGAACACTAAGGAAGAAACGAAATGATGCAAAATTGCCACATGATGGGGCACCCGGGCGGCACAGTCAGTTAAGCGTCCGACCTCAGGTCACGATCTCAGGATCGTGAGATTGAGCCCCATGTCGGGTTCCGTGCTCTGCGTGGAGTCTGCTTGAGATTCTCTCCCTCTCCCTCTGCCTCTCCCCCTGCTCTCTCTCTCTCTCTAAATTAAATAAATAAAATCTTTTTTAAAAAATTGCCACATGCTGTTAGAAGATTAGGGAAGTGACGCTTTCGCCCAACTCTCTAATAACTGCTAGGGGACATGATGTAGGGGAAGACCAAGCCTGAGAACTGCAGGCCTGGGGCTCATCAGGTTTAGAGCGTCTTCCCAGTGTGGACACAGGCGCTCAGAGGCTGGTGGGGACGGGGGTGGACAGTGCTGGATGGGGGCTCTCTGGGCAGACAAAGTAGTAGCAGCAACCACCGCATTGAGTCCTGTGAATGGTAGGGGCCCCAGAAAAGATTTGGGGGCCATTTAGTTATGGGGCCATTCGGCAGAACTTCCCTTTCCAAGGTGGCACAATCTCAGAGCTGCCCTCTCTCCTGGACAGTCGATGGCTCCCCATCACTCTGCCTCTTCCTTTCCGGAGCTCCAGGCCCCCTCACCCACTGTGGGTACCCCTCAAGTGTGACCAAAAGCCAAGAAGCTGGGCACTGAGGGCTGACCAGCAGGAAGTGGCCGCATGACCGGCTGGCCGGAGAAGGGAGCTGACCGTTGGGTGAGTCCGTAATGAGAGGGGAGGGGAGAACCAGCACCTACTATGTGCCAGATGCTTTGTCTCCAGGGGGTTAATATCTTCGGGATCCTTGGAGGCAAAAGGATAACTGTGAATGAGAAGCAGTGGGGGAAGGGCAGCTGGGAAGGAGGACAGAGCCCTGGAAGCCTCTGGTTTCCCAGTCTGGCCCAGCCTGCCTCTCCACTGGACTCCCTGGGACTGTCGGCACCTCACCCTCCTGCCCATCTCAAGAGAAGCTACTCCAACATGGCCAAACCCTCCAGGGGCCCAGGCAAGCATGACCAATCCATATTCCAGTGCATTCCATAGTCCCAGGGTCACAGTCCACAACCAGTTGGTCGTGGCCCATAACACACCCTCCGGCTTGACCCTGGGCACGCTGTGTTCTAGCCTGAGACGAAACTGTGGGTGAGCAGATGGGTGTCGGTCCTGGCCAGAGGACTGAGAACGCTCTCTGTCCCCGAAGTGCTCCCGGGGCTTCCTGTCCACAGGGCCACTGCTCTGTGCAGGCCCTGTCCCCCTCACAGGTGCCTGGACCTGAAGAGAATGTCCGCACCCCAGAGAGAGGAGCAAGACTGAGACCTGGTCCCAAGGGAGCCTGCAGAGCTCAGCGAGAGCATCCACCCAGGGTCTGCTCCGGGTTCTACCCGGAGGGGTGGCCCTGGGGCTCCTCAAAGGCCCAGTCACAGGGACTGGGGCATCAGCAGCGGGAGGGGCATGGGTGACTCTTCAACGTCATTCCTTCACCTTCAGCCTCCTCCATGCCCCCCTACTCACTCACTCAAGGCTGCACTCAAGCCATCCCCTCAGAAGATACGCCTGCCTCCCCCAGGCCCCTCTGAACCCCCTCCTGTGTCCCTATCCCTTGCAATGTCTGTTTCTGTGTTTGCTCACCCACACCGGGGTGTCACTGAATGCCCTCCTTTTCACGGTAAGACTCCACGAGAGCAGGGACCACACAGGCCCCCGCAGCCCCAGGCTCATGTGCCCACCACACTGCCCAGAACTGGGGATAGATACAGAGAAGCCAGGCCGTCAAGGCCTCTCTCGTCCTCTTGCCAAACTCCATCCTCAGGAGGAAGAAAGGCAATAGAACTTAAAATGGTGCAAGCATGTTAAGATCCATCCAACAGAGCGCTTAGGGTTTGTGCACTTACCCTAAGCTACCGCTCAGCAGAAACTAGGTCCGACAGAGACCAGCAGTCTGCACCCCTAGAGGGGGAAGCAGGGGCAGCATCCAGTGCTCATGGGCTGTCCTCTCCCGAAGCTCCAGGGACACACGAAGTGGGCAGATGCCCAGGGGCAGCCTCCGGCCAGCACTGGCCTCCCATGTCTCCTGAATCACAGCTGATAGCCTAGGGGGTGGGTGAGGGGAGCCAGCCCTGGAGGACCCCTGCCTGTGACAAGGGGGTTAGCAGAGCATGGAGGTTCGGCCCTTGTGTCCTGGCCCTGAGCTGCATCCCAGCTGCAGGCGCAGCCTCAGTCGGTCATCAGTGCTTCCTTCTGTGAAATGGGAGCTGTGCTGCCGGCCCTGCGCACGCCCCCCCACCCCACGGGAGGCTCACCATGACAGCAGAGACATGACTGTACCTGTCTGTCACTTAGGCTGCCGCTTACTGACCTCACGCCCTGAACTGTGCTCACTTCTGCCCCTCGCGCTCAGAGAGATGAGATGATTTACTTGCAAGAACCCCAACTTCTGTCCGCCATACCACGCCTCTCCGGTGGGTGACTGCTCAGGGCAGGGGGAGAGCTGGTTCTAGAAGGCAGTGGAGGGCACCCAACGGCCACCCCGGGAGTGCGATGGGGAAGAGGATGTTGGGCAATTGAGGCCGACAAATCGATGGGCTTGCCCGGGAACTCTCATTCCCCCCAGACTCCCCATCACCACCTTCTGCTTCCTCCTCCTTCCTCACCCAAGGGCAGCCCCAGGCCTCTTAGAATGATGCCAGACAAACAGAAAACAGTCCCTGTGGGCTCTTGCCCCTGTCCTGACAGAGGGTGGGGGTGGGAAGAACCAGCAAGTGGTCAGTTCAAACACTTCTAATGTTGGCTTCGGGAAGCACATTTGGCTTGAATATGTGAGTTTCTGACACTCTGGGAATGACCCCACCTCAGGAAGGTCAGCAGCTTCCTCAAACACACGTACACACTCTTCAAACCTCCTTGACCCCCCTGCTTTTCTGTCCCAGCACCCACAGCAGCCTTCCCACAGACATTTCCAGAAGCTGGTAGAATGCATGGGGTTTTTGTTTTTTTGGCGGGCAGCAAAGCCAAGTTTACTGAGAGTACGAAGCTCTGGAAGAGGGAGGGGACCCGAGAGCGTTGCCCAGAATGCACGTGTTTCAAAGCCGAGAACCCAGGCAAGCCGAGAGTTCACAGGCCTTTGCAGTCGCTGAGCGCTAGCTGTAGACAGGGCCGTGCCTCCCTCCCTGTTCCAAGGCAGCAGGTGAGGAATGTACATGCTGCCTGGTAGTGAACGTGAAGCTCATCGTGTCGCCTCACCTTGCCTGCGTCTGGTGTGTTCTTTTTTATTTCTTTCTGGTTTTCTGTGCCTCCCCGGGATCCAGACAGGCCTGACCCACTTCCATTACCTGAGTCTCTTAGTATATTACAAAATGGAAAAGTCCAAAAAAGGATTAGTGAAAATTAGAGCTTTTTTTTTTTACAGTCACTTTTTAAAAATTTTATTCTTATGTTAATCCCCATACATTACATCATTAGTTTTAGATGAAGTGTTCCATGAGTCATTGTTTGTGCATAACACCCAGTGCTCCATGCAGAATGTGCCCTCCTCAATACCCACCACCAGGCTAACCCATCCTCCCACCCCCCTCCCCTCTAGAACCCTCAGTTTGTTTTTCAGAGTCCATCGTCTCTCATGGTTCCTCTCCCCCTCCGATTTCCCCCGCTTCATTCTTCCCCTCCTGCTATCTTCTTCTTCTTTTTTTTCTTAAGATATATTGCATTATTTGTTTCAGAGGTACAGATCTGAGATTCAACAGTCTTGCACAATTCACAGCGCTTACCAGAGCACACACCCTCCCCAGTGTCCATCACCCAGTCACCCCATCCCTCCCACCCCACCCCCCACTCCAGCAACCCTCAGTTTGTTTCCTGCGATTAAGAATTCCTCATATCAGTGAGGTCATATGATACATGTCTTTCTCTGTTTGACTTAAAATTAGAGCATTTAACAAATCAAGGCTTTTGACATGCAGCACATAGACAGTTACAAGGTTTATAAAATATTAACACACGGTGTGGGCTGGCAATGGGACCCAGGTGCAGAGTTATGGGAAGGGTACCTTCTCTCCTTCCCAGCAGGGAAAGCCCCATAAACTATGGGACTTTAAGGACAAACTCACTTAGGAATAATGTCAATACTAAGTTTGAAGAAATGTTCTAAAATAGAGTTCTGGTAATGGTTGCACAACTGTAAATTTACTTATAATTACTGAAGTACACATACAAAGTGAGTAAATTTTATGGTGTTATACCTAAATTAAAAAAAAAACAAATTTCGGGGCACCGTGGGGCCACCATCGGTTAAGCGTCTGATGCTTGGCTTCAGCTCAGGTCATGATCTCAGGGTGGTGAGATCAAGCCCCACATTGGGCTCTGCACTCAGCATGGAGTCTGCTTGGGATTCTCTTTCCTTCTCCCTCTGCCCCGCCCCCCACTCTGTCTTTATCAAATAAATAAATAAATCTTTAAAAAACAAATTTGAAACCCATTGAATATGAGCCCAAAGACCTTCTCTCCTCCACCACCCCCAGCCATCTATCCATCTGGATCTTTGTATAGCCTTCTTTTTTTTTATCTTTTTAAAACATTTTATTCATTTATTTATCAGAGAGAGAGAGAGCACACAAGCAGGGGGAGTGGCAGGCAGAGGGAGAAGCAGACTCTCCGATGAGCAGGGAGCCCGATACGGGGCTCAATCCCAGGACCCCGGGATCATGACCCGAGCCGAAGGCAGATCCTTCACCAATTGAGCCACCAAGGCATCTCATGTCCCTCTTGTTTTTTATTCCCTCTTCTGCCCCAATCCCCCTCAGACCCTACCTGGCACTAACCAAATATTAATATTTCGTTTTTTTTTTAAAGATTTTATTTATTTATTTGAGAGAGAGAGAATGAGAGAGAGAGCATGAGATGGGGGAGGGTCAGAGGGAGAAGCAGACTCCCTGCCGAGCAGGGAGCCCGATGCGGGACTCGATCCCGGGACTCCAGGATCATGACCTGAGCCGAAGGCAGTCGCTTAACCGACTGAGCCACCCAGGCGCCCCAAATATTAATATTTCAAAGAGCTGATTCCCTCCTTCCTGCAATGTGAGAGGAACAGGGAAGGCTGTCAACAAACCAAGCACCAAAGTCGTTAAAACTTCAACAGAGGGAATGGGTGTCTACCTCTCCCAAGGAAGTGAGGGATAAAGTGCAGAAGTGCAGGGTCCACTTGTCAGTAACACTGAAGGCAAGATCCACTGCCCTGCCCTGGCCTCCTGTGTGCCCAGCTCACTCCTATCTGGCTCCATTGCACCGCTGAATTCTAGCACCTTCCATGCTCAACTCCTGACTGCCCCCTGGCTCCACCTTGGCTCCACCCCAGCCCATCCCTGCCTGTCTGCTCCAGCTCTGG